>NW_027264807.1:0-167753 GCF_036320965.1 Panulirus ornatus
CAGCATATGCCGTGACGGTTCCATTACGGAGCGGAAAAATGGATAGTAGAAGTGATAGAGGAGTACGTCTTCGAAAAGACGCACCATTTCTTCTCATTCATGAGCAGTAGTAGTAGGACGTTGCATCGAAGGAGGCTCCTGTGGTTTCTGGGGAAGATGACTGTTACTGCGACTCGCACGCCCAGGGCCAGTCCAAGCCATCGATATGATCACTTGGCAAGGCGCCGAGGCAGAAACTCAGCACACCCCCCGTACTTCCACAAAAAAGCAGAAACACCTTCTTAAGCAAACGACCCACCTCACCTCAAAAGAAATGAGACATTCTTGTTTCTCTTTCTGTCCATCATCAACTGGGATGCCTCTATGGTAACAGATTACAACTTGACTTGCATTGCTTTCTGCACAAAGCAACGCCCTTTGATATTATTAATAGAGAGCAAACGTGTTTGCTGCTCCATCGTAACGACTCGTCTCCGTTACGGAATCTAGGTCAAGAGAGAGGCATGTGCTCTTGCCGCAACGAAGGAGTCACACACAAGATAAACCGTTCTAGGTAGGATGCGAAACTATATGGGTTTCCCTTTAGCAAAAGACTAATAAGAACATATCCAGAGAAAAGAAGTCGCTGACTTGAAGGCGACGGAGGAAAGCAGGCCGCGCTCACACCAGGAAGAAAGAATTACTTCCACGTTGAGGCGTCGTCTCCTCCGGGGCCGCAGCATATGCCGTGACGGTTCCATTACGGAGCGGAAAAATGGATAGTAGAAGTGATAGAGGATTACGTCTTCGAAAAGACGTAGCAGGATGAGAGAAGAGTAAAACAATATAAGGTTTCCTCTTTCTCTCTCCGTTATCAACTACCCACGGCCTCCCAAAGTCATAATAATACACACCGTGGGTAGATATGTTCGTCGCAGTGCTCCTCCGATAATGCATTTGGCCCCTGTGGTCCTGGGTAGGCAGCAGCCACACAAAGCAGTCGGAGGAGCTAGAAATGTGGGGGGGGTGGGGGTGAACTAACACCCCCAGACCCGAGACCCCCCCCACCCAGGCCCTCAATCGAGGTCGGGTCCCTACGGTACATACCGAGCAGACCAGGTGTTATCCACTTTGGTGAATTTCGGGTTCACCGCAGAAAAAAGGGTCATTTTGTAATTGGAGACATTACAAATCAGAGGGTGACGGAGAAAAGTGCGTCTAACTAAGACACTTTTTGGCACCCTACATGTCCAGTTTTGCTCTCCGCTAATCATGGACTCCTTATCTCAGAGCATAGAGGTAAGTCACCTAAGAGACGGTGGCCACTTTTAGGCTAGTACGAGTGTCCCAGCCACAGTGACAGCCAAGGCCTCAACTTACCTCTCAGTCTAGCGGGCACAATGATAAGGAGTCGGAGGGCAAAAATCAACTTTGATACCTCTATGGTAACAGAATTCAACTTGACTTGCATTGCTTCTGAACACACCCGTGCCATGCAATGCCCTTTGACATTATCAATGGGGAACAACAAAAGTGTCACACTTGCTGCTGCTGCTGCTCGCTCCATCGTAATGCGACTCCTTTCCATTACGGAATCTAGGTCAAGAGAGAAGTTGCATCTGCTCTTGCCGCAACGGAGGAGTCGCGATCCAGCCGTAGCAGGATGGATGAGAGAGAAGAGTAAAATAATATATGGTTTCCTCTTTCTCTCTCCGTTATCAACTACCCACGGCCTCCCAAAGTCATAATAATACACACCGTGGGTAGATATGTTCGTCGCAGTGCTCCTCCCATAATACACTTGGCCCCTGTAGTCCTGTGTAGGCAGCAGCCTAGAGCAGTGGGAGTAACCTTTGACAGATTTGCGATCAGAGTCGCTCCGCAAATTTGCTCTCCTTACGTCTCACGGTAGCAAGCACAGAGTGTGAGAGAGCATATTTGCGACCAGAGTCGCTCCGCAAATAAGCACTCCTCATCTCTCGCGTTGGCGCGCACAGAGTGTCGGAGGCCATATTTGCCATCAGAGTCGCTCCGCAAATTTGCGTTCCTTATCTGTTTGCGTTAGCGCGCACAGAGTGTCGGAGGCCATATTTGCGATGAGTCGCTCCGAAAATTTGCACCAGTTTGTGCCAGTAATAATAAGACGCACGCATATACGTTCGTCGCAGTGCTCTTCCGATAACATATTTGGCCCCTGTAGTCCTGGGCAGGCAGCAGCCAAAAATATGCGGAAAAGCACAAAAATCCCTTGGGAGGGGGTGGGGGGAGTGTATATAGCGTTCGCCTTACTCCCCCCTAGGTAACCCCCCCCCGACCCAGACCTCGCGCGAGGTCGGGTCCCTATGGTACGCGCGGAGCAAACCAGGTGTTATCCACTTTGGTGAATTTCGTGTTCACCGCAGAAAAAAGGGTCATTTTATAATGTGACACATTAGAAATCACAAGGTGTCGGAGAAAAGTGCGTCTAACTAAGACACTTTTTGGCACCTCACATGTCCGGTTTTGCTCTCCGCTAATTTCCGGTACTTCCGGTAACGTCTTAGGTAACAGCTCGCACAGAGAGTGTCGGAGGGCATAAATGGGCCCGGAAGGGCTCCGCAATAATGCGATCCTTACGTCTCACGTTATCGAGCAAAGGGTGTCGGAGCCCAAAAATGCGACCGGAAGCGCTCCGTCAACTTCCGGTCCTATACACTCAGTTTAGCGTGCACAACGTGTCGCAACGCATATTTGCGACCGGTAGGGCTCCGCAAATTTGCTCTCCTTACCTCTCACGGTGTCGCGCAGAGAGTGTGAGAGATCATATTTGCGAGCAGAGTCGCTCCGCAAATTTACACCAGGTGGCACCAGTAATAATAAGACGCACCTTGGGTACACATGTTCGTCGCAGTGCTCCTCCCATAATACACTTGGCCCCTCTAGTCCTGGGTAGGGAGCAGCCAAGAGCAGTGGGAGTAACCTTTGACATTATCACTGGAGAACAACAGTGTCACACTTGCTGCTCCATCATAATGCGACTCCTTTCCATTACGGAATCTAAGTCAAGAGAGAAGTTGCATCTGCTCTTGCCGCAATGGGGGAGTCTTGATCCAGCCGTAGCAGGATGAGAGAAGGTTAGGTTAGGTTAGGTTAGGTTAGGTTAGGTTAGGGTTAGGTTAGGTTAGGTTAGGTTAGGTTAGGTTAGGTGGCGGAGCGCACATACCACGCCGCTTTTGCCCTCCGACACCCTGCGCCCGCTAACCTGAGAGGTGAGGAGCGGAAGGTGGCGGAGCGCACATACCACGCCGCTTTTGCCCTCCGACACCCTGCCCGCTAACCTGAGAGGTAAGGAGCGGAAGGTGGCGAAGCGCACATACCACGCCGCTTTTGCCCTCCGACACCCTGTGCCCGCTAACCTGAGAGGTAAGGAGCGGAAGGTGACGGAGCGTACATACCACGCCGCTTCTGCCCTCCGACACCCTGCGCCCGCTAACCTGAGAGGTAAGGAGCGGAAGGTGACGGAGCGCACATACCACGCCGCTTTTGCCCTCCGACACCCTGCGCCCGCTAACCTGAGAGGTAAGGAGCGGAAGGTGGCGGAGCGCACATACCACGCCGCTTCTGCCCTCCGACACCTTGCGCCCGCTAACCTGAGAGGTAAGGAGCGGAAGGTGACGGAGCGCACATACCACGCCGCTTCTGCCCTCCGACACCCTGCGCCCGCTAACCATCGCTGCTTCTCTAGTTGGGATGCTGTCTTAGAGGCTTTCAGGCATAACCCCACGGACGTAGCGTAGCTCCAATGGCCGCTCGACCAAGAGCCCAACCATATGTCCGAAACTGCCGTTCCTCTCGTACTGAGCAGAGTTGCTATCGCAACGAGTGTCTGACTTAGACTTTGAACAGTAGGGTAGAACTAACCTGTCTCATGACGGTCTAAACCCAGCTCACGTTCCCTTTTAATGGGTGAACAATCCAACGCTTGGTGAATTCTGCTTCACAATGATAGGAAGAGCCGACATCGAAGGATCAAAAAGCGACGTCGCTATGGACGCTTGCCCGCCACAAGCCAGTTATCCCTGTGGTAACTTTTCTGACACATCTTGCTTAAAACTCTTAAAAGTCAAAAGGATCGATAGGCCCTGCTTTCGCAGTCCGTACTCGTACTGAAAATCCGCATCAAGCCAGCATTTGCCCTTTTGCTCTACGCGAGGTTTCTGTCCACGCTGAGCTGGCCTTGGGACACCTGCGTTATCATTTGACAGATGTACCAACCCAATCAAATTCCCCACCCGATACTGTCCTCGGACCGGATCGCGGCAGGCGCGAACACGTCCGGGTATATTTCTTTCTTCCATTATCAACATCCTATTTTTCCCATATCTAAATTATCTATCTTCGAAATGAAGATGAGGAGGATGAGAACAAGAGAGAAGGAACCTTTCCGCCGCTTGAGTCTAGAAGGAGGAGTCTATCCCGCCTGGGGAAAGCTCCGGCTCCGTCTCACCGAGTAAGTAGAGAAACGATCAAAGTAGTGGTATTTCACTACTGGCCACACAAATGGCCTCCCACTTATGCTACACCTATGATGTCTCTACAATATCAGGCTAGAGTCAAGCTCAACAGGGTCTTCTTTCCCCGCTGTTGTTCGCAGGCCCGTTCCGATTTTTAACCTGTGCTCTTGGACAACATCCTGCGAGTCCAGGTTAGGGCTTTGACCGTGCACACCTTAAGGTCCCGGTATGTCAGCCCTAACCCTCTGAGAGCACTCGCGCTTTCTTGACACCATGCACCTCGCCAACTTAAGGTGGCAGATGTTACGTGCACGGTGTCTTTCCCGGTGTATTCCCGTACGCCTTGTAAGACTTCCGGGGTACCGTAGTAGCTGCACTTATGATGGTGTGCACCTGAAAGCGGGAAGTGAACCCCAGAGACCTGTGTGTCAATTATGTAGGCCTCTGTGCCTTTGGAAGCGACGATGTCCGGCTTCCGAAAGGACCCCACAATCGGAATGCGCGGCTCGCAGGACATCTCATAACCCCTTTGTCTCAGTCGCCCAGCCAAATAGGCACAGATGTTGTCGTGCCGTTTTACCCTCCCGCCATGTGTTCGAGGGCACATCTGTGCGATGTGCCCCAGCGTACCTGGCTTCTGACAGTTGTCACAGAGGCCGTTGATCTCGGGCCGGCCTCTAGACGCCCTGGCAGGGGTGGGTAATGCGCCTATCCGCACTTGGACAGCCCTCACATAATCAGCGCCTGACAGGAAACGGTTCCCGCTATTCACCCATCAGCTCACCTGAGGGACAGCGGCAGATGGAGCGAGAGCTGCACCGTCGACGGTGCTGACCAGGTTGGCCCTCCATACCTGCTGGCGTTCGGATTTACTACCCGCCTGTCGACCAGCAATGCATGCGGGTCCAGACCAGCGCTGCAGCTTGCTCAACACTGCAGGCTCCCGGACAGCAGCCTGAATCACTGGGTCGGTCGAACCGCGCTTGTTTATTTAGCCGGACGGTTGAAACAAAGTCTGGTATACCCAGCCCACCATCTCCAGTTGCCGAGTGGAAGAATGCACAGGGCACGTCATGGGCTAGGCGCAGCCAACGGCGGACCGCCACTCGCACTTGCCTGTCCATGCGTGCTCTGGTGATGTTTCGTAGCCCCTCTTCTAGCAAAGCCCCGTATGACTTACGCCGACCCCCGGCCCCGACAAGAATCCCGAGGTACTTGTATTCGTCCTCAGCACTCATGGATCCGACAGCGCTCTCCAAGACTTGGAACGCCCTGCTCTTATTGACGTACCAAGTCTTGCGCTTGTCGTCGACCTCCATGCTGAGGGTACGACACTTCCCTGGGTTGACGTGAAGCCCATGCCCCCGCGAGGGTCGCAGCCATCACGTCCATTGCCTTCTGCAAGCCAGTGGGCGTCTGCGCAACCAGAACCAAATCATCGGCAAAAGCCAATGCTGACACTGTTTTGTCCCCCAACTTAACCCCTACACCGGTCTCCTTCACCCTTGCGATTCCCTCGTCAGAGTCATAGTTACTCCTGCCGTTTACCCGCGCTTGGTTGAATCTCTTCACTTTGACATTCAGAGCACTGGGCAGAAATCACATTGCGTCAACATCCATTACAACCATCGCAATGCTTTGTTTTAATTAGACAGTCGGATTCCCCTTGTCCGTGCCAGTTCTGAGCTGATTGCTTGATGCCAGCCGAGGTGGGACTAAAGTGAACCCAAAAGGCAACTGTTATTGTCCATCAACCCACAATCAACCAAATTGGAAATGGTAGTAGTAGTAGGTCCACGGAACCAAGGCCCAGCCACCATCGTGAGAACACGACCACGCAGCCTGGTGCGCTCCACGGAAGGGTCATCAGAGATACGCCGGTCCGAACTGGATTCAGAGTTGTCGCTGTAGCAGTAAATGCTGGTTGTTGTTTATCATTATCAGTGACAAGCCGTACATCACAAAATTCCACACCCCTTCACCTTAGCCACCCAAAGACGCCGACACATTACTACTGCCTTGCTTGCCTGCGTCAACAACGACGACTACGACCCTGTCTGCACGTATGTTAATAATACCATGTTACATCAACAGCAGCAGCAGCACAGAAGAAGAAGAAGCACCTTGCAGGGGCAACACAGAGATGTGCCAACAATGGGTGGTGGGTGAGGAAGAAGAGCTTTGCTATGATGATGCAGAGGACTTGACGACAACAACATCACGTCCAACACCACCACCACAACCTCTTTCACCTTGTCCAGTCCTGCGCCTGAACCCAGGCCCGCTTCCTGCACAGGCCCGACTGGCTCAACCCTCACAGCCAATCCTTGTCCCGAAGTTACGGATCTAACTTGCCCACTTCCCTTACCTACATTAATCTATCGTCCAGAGGCTTCTTACCTTGGAGACCAGATGCGGATATTGATACGTGCTGGCCGAGACTAGGCGCAGCCGACTTTATTGGGAGGAAAAGTCTGCTCTACCTCAGTCACCTTCCCTCGCGTTTTCAAGGACCGGCAATGGAGCACGGGACGCCGCAAGAACCGCGGCGCTCTACGGCTAACCGTTTTACAAGCACCCTTTCTTCCGGCGAATGGCTTCCAGGGTCACGGCGCCTTAAACAGAAAAGGAAACTCTTTCCCGGTCCACCGCCGGCGTACGAGAGCTGGTTCCCGTTACCGGGTTCCTGTACAGGTATGTCACGACTGCAGCCGCAACAAAATTATCAACGGCATTCCCATGCACGCTGCTGCCATAAACTCCATCTCCCCCTCCTCCTTCTACTAATCCTGCTAATGTTGTTGCTGCTGGTGGTGATGATGCAAGAAGCAAGCATTCAGAGACAGACAGTCGTACAACGGACACAAGACGTAGAAGTATTAAGAAGAAGAGGAGCAAGGCAGTCAGACCATGTTACATCGAGAAGCTTTTCGATGCTGCCACAGTCACCTGTTTGGTGTCCGGGGCCAGGTTGCGGAATTATAACCGTATTCCCTTTCGCCAGTGAACCCATCTAGCAACTCCCGGCGGGCTATCAAGGAACTAATGTCAACAAAAAATGGGTCTCGTAATAACAGCAGTAATATCATGATTATTATGATTACTGTTACTACTAAGGCCGCTGTCAACACGTCATTCCATGACAATTCGCAACTGCTCACCTTTGCGGGAAAAAGACGAAGAGGCCACGGCATCATCAGCAGCAGCAGCTCTGACCTATAAAGCTTCAAAAACTACTACTACTACAAACCAACCAACCCCTCCACTTTCTCGCTTGTGGTCGTCGCCTCTAACGTGGGATCAGGCTCTCGCCTTGGGCTTAGGATCGACTAACCCCCATGTCCAACTGATGTTCACATGGAACCCTTCTCCGCCTCGGCCTTCGAGGAGAGTCTCTCTCGATGATTTGCTACTACCACCAAGATCTGCACCAGTGGCGGCTCCAGGCCGGCCCACGCCGTACCCTTCAACGCACACCACAGCGACCTTCCTACTCACCGGGGCTTCGAGGCCCGACCACATACGTGTCGGACCATTAGTGCCCCGGCGGTCGAGTATCGGGAGAATGCTCGGGCGCCATACCATTTTAAGGGCTGCTAGTTGCTTCGGCAGGTGAGTTGTTACACACGCCTTAGCGGATTCCAACTTCCATAGCCACCGTCCTGCTGTCTATAGCAACCAACACCTTTTGATGGGATCAAAACAGGCATTCATTTAGGCCCCTTAACCCGAGGTTTTGGTCCGTGTTCTGCTAACTAGTCATAATAATGATAAACATTTGGCCGGCGGCTGCTGCTGCTGCTGCTCCGGTGTAAGACGCTAGAGGATATGATGCAAAACACCCAACCTCTCACGGCGTAAGTACACCCACAACTACAGCACTACGCCGCACTCACAACAATGCATGCATGCATGCCATCAGATCCTTTAGTGTTCTCACTGAAGAGGAGTCAGAGGAGGAGGAAGTTGCATTGAAGGAGGCTACTGCAGAATTGGGGGCAGATCACTGTTACTACAATTCGAACGCGCAAGGCCAAGCCATCGATGTGATACTTGCCGAGGTGCCGAGGTAGAAACTCGGCTCACTCACCCCCTGTACTTGCACAACACAACAACCTTCTTAAGCAAACGACCGACCGACCAACTAACCAACCAAACACCTCGCCTCAAACAAATGAGACATTCTTATTTCTCTTTCTGTCCATCAACTTCGATGCCTCTATGGTAACAGAAGTCAACTTTACTTACATTGCTTCTGCACACACACGTGCCAAGCAACGCCCTTTAACATTATTCTTGGAGAACACAAACATTTCATTTGCTGCTCCATCATAATACTCCTTTCCGTTACGGTTGTCGCTCAAGAGAGGCATTTGCTCTTGCCGCAACGAAGGAGTCACAAACCAGCCGTGTCAGGATGAGAGAGGAAAAAATATAAGGTTTTCCTTTCTTTAGCACAAGACTAATAAGAACGTTTCCTGATAGATCAAGAAAAAAGAGCGTTGACTTGAAGGCAACGGAGGAAGGAACGCCGCGCTTACACCAGGAAGAAAGACATTGACGAAAAGTACTTATTACTTCCACGGTGAGGCGTCATCTCCCCCGTGCCGCAGCATATGCCGTGACGGTTCCATATAATGGAGGAAGAAGATAGCAGTAGTAGTAGTAGTAATAGTGGTAGAATGTCTTCGAAAAGACACACCAACGATATCATTTCTTCTCATTCTCATTTTTCTCAGGTTAGCGCAAACACAGTGTCGGAGCGCAAAAATACGACCAGAAGCGCTACGTAAATTTGCGCTCCTTACTTCTCAGGTTAGCGCGCAAAGAGTGTCGGAGGGCAAAAATGGTCCCGGAGACGCTCTGTTACTTTTCGATCCTTACTTCTCAGGTTACCGAGCACATAGTGTCGGAGGGCAAAAATGGTCCCGGACACGCTCCGTTACTTTTCGCTCCTTACCTCGAGGCATATCATGCACATAGTGTTGGAGGGCAAAAATGGTGCCGGAGACGCTCCGTTACTTTTCGCTCCTTACCTCTCAGGGTAGCGCGCACAGAGTGTTGGAGCGCAAAAATGCCACCAGAGGCGCTCCGTAAATTTGCGCTCCTTACCTCTCAGGTTAGCGCGCACATAGTGTCGGAGGGCAAAAATGGTCCCGGAGAAGCTCCGTTACCTTTCGCTCCTTACTTCTCAGGTTAGCGCGCACAGAGTGTCGGAGCGCAAAAATGGTCCCGGAGAAGCTCCGTTACTTTTCGCTCCTTACATCTCGGCCTATCACGCACATAGTGTCGGAGGGCAAAAATGGTCCCGGAGACGCTCCGTTACTTTTCGCTCCTTACCTCTCAGGTTAGCGCACACAGAGTGTAGGAGGGCAGAAATGGCCTCGGATGCGCTCCGTCACCTTCCGTTCCCTACCTCTCAGGTTAGCGCGCACAGAGTGTCGGAGTGCAAAAATGCCACCAGAAGCGCTCCGTAAATTTGCGCTCCTTACCTCTCAGGTTAGCGCGCACAGAGCGTCGGAGGGCAAAAATGGTCCCGGAGAAGCTCCGTTACCTTTCACTCCTTACTTCTCAGGTTAGCGCGCACAGAGTGTCGGAGCGCAAAAATGGTGCCGGAGACGCTCCGTTACTTTTCGCTCCTTACCTCTCAGGTTAGCGCGCACAGAGTGTCGGAGCGCAAAAATGGTCCCGGAGACGCTCCGTAAATTTGCGCTCCTTACCTCTCAGGTTAGCGCACACAGAGTGTCGGAGTGCAAAAATGCCACCAGAAGCGCTCCGTAAATTTGCGCTCCTTACCTCTCAGGGTAGCGCGCACAGAGTGTCGGAGGGCAAAAATGGTCCCGGAGAAGCTCCGTTACTTTTCGCTCTTTATTTCTCAGGTTAGCGCGCACAGTGTCGGAGGGCAAAAATGGTCCCGGAGACGCTCCGTTACTTTTCGCTCCTTACATCTCGGCCTATCACGCACATAGTGTCGGAGGGCAAAAATGGTCCCGGAGACGCTCCGTTACTTTTCGCTCCTTACCTCTCAGGTTAGCGCGCACATAGTGTCGGAGGGCAAAAATGGTCCCGGAGACGCTCCGTAAATTTGCGCTCCTTACCTCTCAGGTTAGCGCGCACAGAGTATCGGAGGGCAAAAATGGCCTTGGATACGCTCCGTCACTTCGCGCTCCTTACTTCTCAGGTTAGCGCGCACAGAGCGTCGGAGGGCAAAAATGGTCCCGGAGACGCTCCGTTACTTTTCGCTCCTTACCTCTCAGGTTAGCGCGCACATAGTGTCGGAGGGCAAAAATGGTCCCGGAGACGCTCCGTAAATTTGCGCTCCTTACCTCTCAGGTTAGCGCGCACAGAGTATCGGAGGGCAAAAATGGCCTTGGATACGCTCCGTCACTTCGCGCTCCTTACTTCTCAGGTTAGCGCACACAGAGTGTAGGAGGGCAAAAATGGCCTCGGATGCGCTCCGTCACCTTCCGTTCCCTACCTCTCAGGTTAGCGCGCACAGAGTGTCGGAGCGCAAAAATGGTCCCGGAGAAGCTCCGTTACTTTTCGCTCCTTATTTCTCAGGTTAGCGCGCACAGAGTGTCGGAGAGCAAAATGGTCCCGGAGACGCTCCGTTACTTTTCGCTCCTAACTTTTCGGCCTATCACGCACATAGTGTCGGAGGGCAAAAATGGTCCCGGAGACGCTCCGTTACTTTTCGCTCCTTACCTCTCAGGTTAGCGCGCACAGAGTATCGGAGGGCAAAAATGGCCTTGGATACGCTCCGTCACTTCGCGCTCCTTACTTCTCAGGTTAGCGCACACAGAGTGTCGGAGTGCAAAAATGCCACCAGAAGCGCTCCGTAAATTTGCGCTCCTTATTTCTCAGGTTAGCGCGCACAGAGTGTCGGAGGGCAAAAATGGTCCCGGAGACGCTCCGTTACTTTTCGCTCCTTACATCTCGGCCTATCACGCACATAGTGTCGGAGGGCAAAAATGGTCCCGGAGACGCTCCGTTACTTTTCGCTCCTTACCTCTCAGGTTAGCGCGCACATAGTGTCGGAGGGCAAAAATGGTCCCGGAGACGCTCCGTAAATTTGCGCTCCTTACCTCTCAGGTTAGCGCGCACAGAGTATCGGAGGGCAAAACTGGCCTTGGATACGCTCCGTCACTTCGCGCTCCTTACTTCTCAGGTTAGCGCGCACAGAGTGTCGGAGCGCAAAAATGGTGCCGGAGACGCTCCGTTACTTTTCGCTCCTTACCTCTCGGCCTATCACGCACATAGTGTCGGAGGGCAAAAATGGTCCCGGAGACGCTCCGTTACTTTTCGCTCCTTACCTATCAGGTTAGCGCACACAGAGTGTAGGAGGGCAAAAATGGCCTCGGATGCGCTCCGTCACCTTCGCTCCCTACCTCTCAGGTTAGCGCGCACAGAGTGTCGGAGTGCAAAAATGCCACCAGAAGCGCTCCGTAAATTTGCGCTCCTTACCTCTCAGGTTAGCGCGTACAGAGTATCGGAGGGCAAAAATGGTCCCGGAGACGCTCCGTTACTTTTCTCTCCTTACCTCTCGGCCTATCACGCACATAGTGTCGGAGGGCAAAAATGGTCCCGGAGACGCTCCGTTACTTTTCGCTCCTTACCTATCAGGTTAGCGCACACAGAGTGTAGGAGGGCAAAAATGGCCTCGGATGCGCTCCGTCACCTTCCGTTCCCTACCTCTCAGGTTAGCGCGCACAGAGTGTCGGAGTGCAAAAATGCCACCAGAAGCGCTCCGTAAATTTGCGCTCCTTACCTCTCAGGTTAGCGCGTACAGAGTATCGGAGGGCAAAAATGGTCCCGGAGACGCTCCGTTACTTTTTGCTCCTTACTTCTCGGCCTATCACGCACATAGTGTCGGAGGGCAAAAATGGTCCCCGGAGACGCTCCGTTACTTTTCGCTCCTTACCTCTCAGGTTAGCGCGCACAGAGTGTTGGAGCGCAAAAATGGTGCCGGAGACGCTCCGTTACTTTTCGCTCCTTACCTCTCGGCCTATCACGCACAGAGTGTCGGAGGGCATAAATGGTCCCGGAGACGCTCCGTCACCTTGCTCTCCTTGTCTCTCAGCCTATGGGACATTGAGGGTCGGAGCTGAAAAACATGGCAAAGGTGCTCAGCTAACCCTTGCTGCTGCTGCACCCTCCTCCTCCTTGCATGGAAGGTAAGGGGGAAACATCACCTCACAATTATCGACGCCAGTAGCGTCCGCAGCGAGTTTCCTTCTTACCTGAGAACATTATACGAGTCACAAGGGGAGGGAAACCACTTTTAATGCCTGGTGGCGTGTCTGATCAATAGTTCCTCTTATAGCAGAGGTAAGGGGCGATATTTTTGGGGCGACATTCTCACCTAGAGCAATGAACCCACATCTGTGATGTGAGGAGGAGGTACGGAAAGGAGCGACTGATGGAGGGACCCAACAGGAGGAGGATACAGGGAAATTTTCACACGAAAAATTTCCCCAAGTTTTTCCTTCGTTAACCAAGGGCTCTCTCTCTCCATACGTATGGTGGTGAACATCATCATTAGTGGACCTCTCTGAGGTGAGGAGGTGCGTAAGGGAGCGATCGGCTGGCTGACATTTTTGCTCCCTCCCCGAGCGCGCATACATACCCACCACACACACACACACACACACACAATCCTCACTGTCTCTCTCATCATCATCAGTTTCGAGTACCTGCCTGTCGTTGAAAATAGCTCGAGTGTGTTTTATATCTATATATGTAGGATGTTGCCATCGATTGGCGTGACAAATCCCCTAACCTTTTTGGGGTTAAACCTTAGCGGATCGCACGTAACCTAACCTAAGCGAGAGAGCGGCGGCGGCCGATCCCCCTCCCTCCAGCGCGCATACCACACACACACACACCGAGCCAGCCAGCCACCTCCTCCTCACTCTCGCTTTCGATGACGCGCGGCCGACCCACCTCCCTCCCTTCCTCACCCACGGTGGTGGTGGTGAACATCAGTGGCCCATTATCGATCGACCCACATTGCATCCGTGGAGTTTGACATCACTCACTAGATTGGCGGTTGTTTTAGTAACGTATTCGTACGCGAGCGAGAGAGCGCGAGGTGGCGGGGGCGGAGGAGGAGGAGGAGGACCGCCACCCACCCCCCCCCCCCCCGCCAACCTCCACATCCCGCGCGGTCTCGCATTCCATACCACACACACCCAGCCAGCCACCCCCTCCTCACTCTCAATGCCGGCGTAGGGGGTCCACTTACGTTAGGTTAGTTGTACATTTACATACGTCCAATACTATTGACTTGTACGATTACTTACGGTGGCGAAATACACATGTCGATGGCATATAAATAAAACGTAAGTAAATGTACGGGCGCATACCACACATACACCGAGCCAACCAGCCAGCATGCCACCTCCTCACTCTCGCTTTCGATGACGCTCAGCCGACCCACCTCCCTCCCTTCCTTACACACGTTGGTGGTGGTGGTGAACATCAGTGAACCATTGTCGATCGTCCCACATTGCATCCGTGGAATCTGACATCACTCACTAGATTGGCGGTTGTTTTAATAACATTGTCGTACGTGAGCGAGGGAGCAGGCCGGTGACGGCGGAGGAGGAGGAGGGCGGCAAACCCCCCCACCCAAGCGCCTCCCTTTCCCCCACCGCCCGCGCGCTCTCACATTCCGTACCACACACACCCAGCCAGCCTCCTCCTACGCCGGCATTGAAAGTGAGGGCGAGAGGGAGGTCCAGTTACGGTGGCGAAATACACAACTCATCTTAATCCATATGTCTACTATGCAGGGGCTTTTGCCATCGATTGGCGTGACAAATCCCCTAACCTTTTTCCGGGTTAAACCTTAGTGGATCGCAGTGAGGAGACTGCTCTGCCACTCACGGCACCCAGGCTGATACGCAAGTCGTATGCAAACGGTTCGGTACAGCACATCAGGTTTTGGTTGATCCGTATTTGGGATGGGATAAAGTAGCAACTGTAGCTCTCAACTCTACCCAATTTCCTCCCTTTGCTGCTGCTAGGGCATTGGTGTACAACACTAAGACCTACGATTCGCACGCGCACGGTCAAGCGACATGATGCATGTACTTGCCGAGGCAGAAGCTCTGGTCTAATCATCACCGTCTAATCATCATCATAACAATTGGCTGGAGCGGGTGCCACCACAACATCCCGCACCTTTTTAAAACAAGGAGAAAATCCCATCTTGTGGAATTCTCAGGAAATGTGCTGCATTGAAGCGTCGGGGGAAGGTAGGCAACTCTCACAATAGGAAAAAGCTATAAACGGTGAGGCGTCGTCTCCCCCGTGCTGCAGCGGGTGCCATGACGGTTCCATATGGAGAAGAATGTCTTCGAAAAGACAGACCAAGGATATCATTAGACTGGGTCTAATGGAATTGAAGAAGGATACTACTAATGCAGCTGCCGCTGATGTTGCTGCGGCGGCGGCATTGGGGTCGAACACTAATACTACGATTTGCACGCGCATGGCCGAGCGACAGGATGCATGTACTTGTCGAGGCAGAAACTTAGACGACGGTACAGGGAGACCTAACAAACCAACAACAAAAAGGAGAATCAAGCTCCTACGACCAAGGAACTCCACAGGCATTCGTACAAGTATGACAAGACTTATGGTTTTCGTGCCTAACCTAACCCAACCGCCCCAGGCGCATACCACACACAAACCGAGCCAGCCAGCCAGCCACCACCTCCTCCTCCTCACTCTCGCTTTCGATGACGCGCGGCCGACCATCCCTTCCTCACACACGGTGATGGTGGTGAACGTCAGTGAACCATTATCGATCGACAAGTAAATGTACAAGTCGATGGCATGTACATTTACTTACGTTTTATGCATGTTATCGACTTGTACATTCACTTACGTTTTATCTTTATGTCATCGACTTGTACAAGTTGATGGGTAATAAATAAAAGGCAAATGTACGATTTGCTGGCATATAAATGAAACGTAAGTAAATGTATAAGTCGATGGCATATATATAAAACGTAAGTATATGTACAAGTCGATGGCATACATATAAAACATAAGTAATTGTACAAGTCGATATATATAGAGTAACGTATCCCAACACCTTAAACCCTAAAAAAATTCATAACGTGTTTCTTATCCCTAACAAGTTCCCCATTTTCTGCAATGACTAATTTTTACTATTTTCTGTGATTATCATGTCAAGCCTAACGTAACCTAACCTGTCGATGGCATATAAATAAAACGTAAAGAAATGTACAAGTCGATGACATATAAACAAAACGTAATGTTCGAGTCGCTGGCAAATAAATAAAACGTAATTAATTGTGTAAGTCGATTGCATATAAATAAAAGTAAGTATATATACAAGTCGATGGCATATATATAAAAGATATGTAATTGTAAAAGTCGATATATGCAGAGTAACGTATCCCAACTTCTTACACCTAAAAAATCCAATATGTTTGTAGAAAATGGTAAAATTTTTAGGGGTAACAAAGACCAATTTTTACCATTTTCTATTATTATCACTTCAAGCTTAACGTAACCTAAAATGTGGTTGGCATATAAATAAAATGTAAGTAAATATACGAGTCGCTGGCATAAAAATGAAACGTAAGTAAATATATAATCTAATGGCATATAAATAAAACGTAAATAAATGTACAAGTCGATCGCTTATAAGTCAAACGTAAACAATGTACAAGTGAATGGTATATAAATAAAACGAAAGTAAATGTACAAGTCGATATATATAGAGTAACGTATTCCAACTTCTTAAACCACCCAAAAATTCATAACTTGTTTGTAGAAAATGGTAAACTTTTTTTGGCGTAACAATGACTAATTTTTACCATTTTCTGTGATTATCATTTCAAGATTAACGTAACCCAACCCGTCAATGGCACGTAAATTAAACCTAAGTAAATGTACATTTCCTTACGTTTTATTTATATGCCAGCGACTCGTACAAGTCGATGGCTTATAAATAGTAAGCAAGTTAATATACAATTCGATGGCATATAAATAAACCGTAAGTACATGTATAAGTTGATGGCATATAAATATAACGTAAGTAAATGTAGAAGACGATAGCTTATAAATAAATAGTAAGTAAATGTAGAGTCGCTGGCATATAAATGAAACGTACGTAAATATACAAGTCGATGGCATACAAATAAAACGAAAGTAAATGTACAAATCGATGGCATATAAATAAAACGTAAGTATATGTACGAGTCGCTGGCACATAAACAAAACGTAAGAAAATGTACATTTACTTACTGTTTATTTATATGCCATCTAGTTATACAAGTCAATGGCTTATATATAAAATGTAAGTAAATGTACGAGTCGATGGCATATAAATAAAACGTAAGGAAATGTACAAGGCAATGTATGTAGAGTAACGTATCCCAACTTCTTAAACCCTAAAGAATTCCTAACATTTGTTTCTTACCCTTAAAAATTTTACCATTTTCTACAATGACTATTTTTTACCATTTTCTGTGATTATCATTTCAAGCCTAACGTAACCTAACCTGTCGATGGCATATAAATAAAATGTAAGTAAAATTACAATTCGTTGTCATATAAATAAATCGTAAGTAAATGTACAGGTCGATGGCTTATGAATAGATTTTAAGTAAATGTACATGTCGACGGTATGTTAATAAAAGGTAAGTAAATGTAAAAGTCGATATATATATATATATATATATATATATAGATAGAGAGAGATATATAGATATATAGATAGAGATAGAGTAACGTATCCAAACTTCTTAAACACTAAAAAATTCCTAACATGTGTTTGTTAACCCTTAAAAGTTTACCATTGTATACACTGAATAACTTACCATTTTCTGTGATTATGATTTCAAGCCCAACGTCACCTAGACTATCGATCGCACATGAATAAAATGTAAGTAAATGTACGAGTCGCTGGTATAAAAATAAAACGTAAGTGAATGTATAATTCGATGGCATATAAATAAAACTTATGGAAATTTACAAGTCGATGGCTTATAAAAACGAAAGTGAATGTACAAGTATATATATATATATATATATATATATATATATATATATAGAGATATAGAGTAGCGTATCCCAACTTCTTAAACCCTAAAAAATTCACATGTTTCTTACCACTAAAAATCTTAGCATTTTCAACAATTACTATTTTCTACCATTTTCTGTGATTATCAATTCAAACCTAACGTAACCTAACCTGTCGATGGCATGTAAATAAAACGTATGTACAAGACATATGTATAGAGTAACGTATTCCAACTTCTTAAACACTAGATAATTCATAACGTGTTTTTAGAAAATGGTAAACTTTTTAGGTGTAACAATGAATAATTTCTACCATTTTGTGATTATTATTTCATGCCTAACATATCCTAACCTGTCGATGGCAAATAAATCAAACATAAGTAAATGTACAAGTCGATGGTATAAAAATAAAACGTAAGTGAATGTATAATTCGATGGCATATAAAAAAAACCTAAGTAAATTTACAAGACGATTGTTTATAGATAAAACGTAAGTAAACGTACAAGTCGATGGCAAATAAATCAAACGTAAATAAATGTAAAAGTCAATATATATATATATATATATATATATATAGAGAGAGAGAGAGAGAGAGAGAGAGAGAGAGAGAGAGAGAGAGAGAGAGAGAGAGAGAGAGAGAGAGAGAGAGAGAAACATATCCCAACTTCTTAAACCCTAAAAAATTCATAACATGTATCTGTTACCCCTAAAATGTTTACCATTTTCTACAAGGACTAATTTTCACCATTTTCTATGATTATCATTTCAGGCCTTACGTAACCTAACCTGTCGATGGCATATAAGTAGAACGTAAGTAGATGTACAAGTCGATGACGTATATAAAACATATGTATATGTAAAAGTCGATGGCATATAAGTAGAACTTAAGTAAATGTACAAGTCGAAATATGTAGAGTAACGTATCCCAAACATAGCACATGACATCAAAACCCTCGAGTTATTGTCAAGTTCTATCAGAGACACTGGGCGTGTATTTTGCAACCGTATCGCCAAATCCCTTACCTTATAAGAACACTCAAATCGTTGCACGGTAATTACAAAGTAGACCCAGTCACTTTTACCCAGATCAAATCATACACTTACTGGTAACTATTACGTTCAACGGTGTCTAATTTCTCCTAAAATCCCTTTAAGTTGCCCCAGGTACCTCGGACATTAGTTTTCAGACATTCCTGATAACACCATTAAATGTATTACCGCGCTCTTCACACCACAAGACAACTAAAGGCAAGCTAAAGAAGTTTGTCGCACCCAGACTTAAGGTAAAAAAGTTCTTCGCAGCCAGACATTTTAATTAAAGAGTTGAAACATATGACGTTGGACATCACAGGAGCTTTTCACCAGGAGTCGTTCAAAGTGGTGGAACCATCTGATGAGTTGTCAATGCTTATTGCCAAAGCAAAGAAGGCTCACTTTATTGAAGACTTGAAATCATTCTTGTAGAGTCATGCAAATATTGTGCTTAGCGGCGCAGAGCCACAAAAAGTTACCCAAGATTTCACTTTTTGGTAACACATTGAAGCGTTGCGTTGATGAACTTTTAGACATTACAAAACGAATCATGATACAGATAATCCCACTGTTTTGGAACACAGTACGATGAAACCACTGATGCTGATCAAAGCTTTCAACTGCTTGTTTATCCTCGATTAGAGGATGGAGTTGCGAAATACGAAATGATTTTCTCGAAAGCACTGGAAACCACATGAAAAGCTTCCGGTATCAATGAAAGTCTTTTTTTCAGGAGAATTACATTTCATGGGAAACGATTGTCGGAGTCTGCAATGACTGTGCACTAACGATGCTTATGTCTCGCTCGGATTCATAGAATTGTTCAAAGAAATGAATGGATCCGTAACTGGGACTCTTGCATCATCCACAGAGGAGCACTTGCTGCCAAGACTCTACAGAAAACATAAGTAATTCAACTTCCTAATGACCTACACAGTTTGTTGAATTTGGCAATAAAAGTTATTTTGTAAAGAGCTCTTTATATTCTTTGCATCTCTGCACAGATGTTGGACCTCATCACAAAGCTCTCCCGTTTCCACATGGATGTCCTCTGACCTTCAAAATGATATATGCAGGGTCGGCTCTATGAACGCAAGAGAGAGAGCAATTCTTTTCAATAAAGCCATAAACAAGTAGAACTGTAAGACGAATTTACAGGAGAAAAGTTTTAGTTTTCACGAGCGTACCTTGTGCACATTTCTGGGTATCAACAACCTCAATCTACAAGTTAGAAACGCAATTATCATAGCGTATTATGCAATCAAAAGTTTCAAGGAGAAAACTGCTTCGGAAACATCTGGACCTTTTCATAGTCTCGAGAAACTCCAAACAAATTTCAGCGACTTCCTCACGCTTCAAACAAAAATGCATGTAGGTTTTTTTAAAATCCATTTTCCTGAGCAAAGAAGTTACGATTTTAGTTTTTTTTTTTTTTTTTTTACTTACAACACACAACAACCTACCAACGTTAAAGACTCCTGAACTTGTTGCTTCCCTTCCCAACAACCACTCACTCCCCACTAAAAATCTTACCAATCATCCTGACATCCCCGCTTCCCTAAGCTCTATCACAAATCCAACGTCCCTGGCCACCACCAGTACTACTGCAAAGCTTTCCTCAATTTCCCTAAAATTTTACATTCTTTACCACGACTCCCATCACCTCCCAGACCATCACTTACTCCAGGTCCCCACTTATCAATTCCTCTCCTCCTTCCTCCCCCACACTGAACCTGGTCTTCCTGGAGGACCTCCAGAATCAGACCGTTAACTCATACGATAACTTCTCCATCAATACACTTTCCAACATTGAAATTCAATACCTCGACGAAGACACTTCCCCGTCAAACCCCAGACCGTCCTCGACCCATGACCAGACAACTCTTCAAAAATAATCACAATCGAATGAAATTGGGTTATCTAGGCAAACTTAAATCATTTGATTTTTTCCAAAAATAAAATACCTAAAATATTGCAATCCAACGTGTTCGGCTACTACAATAACCACCGCCTGACCGCTACTCTCCTTGAACACGTAAAAGCAGACCAGACATTGTCTTCAGCAGTGGGGCAGCAATTACCTTCAATTTCTATCTCCCAGGTCTCTATGGGGTTCCGATTACATTCCCTTCTACCTTCAACTCTCATCTAATAACCTCATTATCATTACAAGAAGTCCCATTGGGACACTTTCAGAAACTCACTAATCACACATACGCGAAAAATTGCTATTATCAATCCGTCACATTCACAGACACAGAGATAGGGCACATACATCAGCACATCATATGCAGCTGTCAACAGTCTCCAAATCACACTCTCCCCAAGATACTACTCCTTCCCTGCTACCAAAACCAAGTCTTCTCTGGTGCTACCGTCGATGATTTGACCAAAACTGACACCGATTAGGCCTAACACACTGGGATCTCACTACCCCAAGCAGCCACATAATGAACAGCCTCAGAGCAACCACATAATGAACAACCTGAGAGAAACCACATAATGAACAGCCTTAGACAGAGCCTAAGAATTCAGTAATCACCACAGCAGAGAAAAAAACAATCTCAAGACTTTTAGAAGCAAATCCATTAATTCAAAAGTACACCCAAAACAGACGTCAGCAAGCTAAAAAATAGCACTTAACATCAAAACCTTCAAGACACTCAACATCTTTTAGAAACATTGGAAGGGTATTTATCAACCACATCCCCAACACTCAGATAGTTGC
Organism: Panulirus ornatus; assembly: GCF_036320965.1. Taxonomy (NCBI): domain Eukaryota; kingdom Metazoa; phylum Arthropoda; class Malacostraca; order Decapoda; family Palinuridae; genus Panulirus; species Panulirus ornatus. The sequence goes on from NW_027264807.1 coordinate 21,296, forward strand.
ACAGCACATACAAAGTAGACCCAGCCACTTTGACCCAGTCAAGTCATACACTTATCCTTCCTCACAGAAGACCACTTATTCCCAACTATTACGTTTAACGATGTCAAATTTCTCCTACTTAAAAATCCCTTTAACTAGCCCAGGTTGTCTCGAGCATTGGTTATCAATTCCTCACACATATTCCTGACAACAATATTAAAGTCATTACCGCGAAATTCAAACCACAAAGCAACCAAAGGCCAGCTAAAGAAGTTCTTTGGAGCCGGACAGAATTGAAACATGACTGTGGACACCACGGGAGCTTTTCACCAGGAATCGTTCAAAGTGGTGGAAGCATCTTACGAGTTGTCACTGCTTATTGCCAAAGCAAAGGCGGCTCACTATTGAAGAGATTAATGAAATCATGCTCGAGACCTACAAATATTGTGCTTGGCGCAGATCCACAAAAAGTTATCCAAGATGTCACTTTCTGGTAACACTGAAGCGTCGCGTTGATGAACTTCTAGATGACAAAGTACAAATTATACAAATGAGAATCCCAGCGCTTTGGAACAGTACAACAAAACCACTGATGCTGACCAAAGCTTTCAACTGCTTGTTTATCCTACATTAGAGAATGAAGGAGTTGTGAAAGAATCTTTCTCTGGAAAGCACTGGAGACCACGTGAAAAGCTTCTAGTATCTTTGAAAGTTCCCCAAGAAAATTATCTTCCATGGGAAACGTATGTCGGAGTGTCCAATGACTGTGCCCTAACAATGCTTGTCTCTCGTTGGGGATTCATAGAATTGGTCAAAGAAAAGAATGGAGCCATAACTGGGACTCTTACCTCATCCACAGATGAGCACTTGCTGGTAAAACCCTTTAAGAAAACATGTAATTCATCTTTCAAGATGACCTACGCAATTCATTGAATTGGTTAATAGAAGTTGATTATTTTGTGAAGATCTTTATATTCTGGCCTCTTTGCAGCTCTCTTCACAGATTTAGTTGATCATAAAATTCTCCTGCTTCCACATGGAAGCCCGCTGGCCTTGAAAAGGAATCGTGTCGAGTCGGCTCTATGAACGTGGCAAATATGAAGAGCAACTCTTCCCAATAAAGCCAGAAACAAGATCTGTATGACACATTTACAAGCGAAAAGATTTAGTTTTCACTAGCGTACCTTGTACATATTTCCGAGACCATCAACAAACTCGATTTACAATTACAAGAAAGGCAATCATTGTGCATTATGATGTAATCAGAGGTCTCAAGGAGGAGAAACCTCTGTTTTGGAAACGGCAGAACATTTTCATAGTCTCATCTCAAGGAACTCCATTCTGACAGGAAAGATCATGATCAGTATGGTCTGGACACAAAGAAAAAATCTATCTCATCTGGATTCCGTTGCCGAGGAATCTATGCGCCATTTTCCATATCTTTGTGTTGGAAATTGGCGTGGTATCCATTTAACATTGATGTGGGGTAGTTAACGAATGCTCACCTAAGTGTTGGCCAAAATGAATACTTATTTACTTGATACATGTTATGTTTTGACATTATTTCTATCTAATTTGTCTTCATCCATGCTCACGAGATACAAGGCTACATAAATTACGAACTAGCTGATCCTCAATACTAAAACACAACACAAAATGTCAAATTCTTCAAAAGAAATGGGGGGGGGGTTGAGCGAGTATTTCGTGAAAGCCAACAGGCGAGAGTCATGAAAGCTTGAGAAACACTGATCCAAGTGTATCGGACGATAAAACTAAACTTATCCAAGAAAAAAAATAATCGCCAAGGAAACCTGCAACGAAAATTTCGTTCATTTACTGTAAAAACTGCCCGGCAGCGATGACCGAACTCTGAAAATCTTCACTATTTGTTAATGGACCGAATACATAAACGCCTATCGGTAGAGCATTAGGAGAAAATAATATTTATGAGAGTCAGTCATGCAAACCAACAATACAGAACTTACTAACACTTATGTCTATTACGTCCTGCTTTGTAAATCTAACTTCTGAAATGCAGATATGTTAAGGATGAGCAGAGATAATACATTAATTCAATTTACGATGAACAAGGAACATTATGATCCGAGTTACCCAACGTGAACTTGCCGTAGCCCGGGAGGATGGTACCACCTGCTACATTACTACGCAATCCTCCACTATATATAAGAGTCAAGTGGCAGATTACCTCTAGGACGACTACTAGTATCATCCTAATACCCAAACAACCAACTACCCTTCATATCTACGAGATGTTATGCTAAACCTTTTGAGAGTATGGTCCTCTGTCGTCATTTAGAGAACGAGAGATCCATTCTACAATGAACCTTTAACCATCCAAGACACCATAAAAATTAATGTAAACACTAGATAATAGTAAAAACTGTTACATCTAGCTGGTTATCATGGCGGCTATATAAACAATATACCATCACAAGGACTTTTCCGAGGTTAGTTAAAAGAAAAAAGATATGGCAGAAAGGAAAATAACAGTACTATAATGTAAACCATCGGGTGGATGTCCTGTCTATGGTAAACCCGCAGTCGGATATCTGGCAGTCTTTGTATCACAGTCACGACGAGTTACCGATTCAATCAATTCCTCCTCCATGTTGCATCATTCACAATAAGTTTGTTAGTGGTTCCTTCGTTATGGGTAGGAAATTGTTACAATAGGTTTGGTTAGGTTTGATAATCGTTAATATTCTTACTAACGGTAATCTTTAGGTAACGTTTGGCTGACGTTAGACTTCGTAACGTTGACTAAATTGTGTTTGGTCTTGTTATGGGTCGTTAGACTTCGTAATGTTAAGTTAGGCTGGGATTGATTACGTTTCGAGTTACGTTAGGTTAAGGTAGGACGGTGGTGTGTCAGTTTATATATTTGTAATCCAGTATTCCCCTCTTTCTAAAGCCCAACCACCCCACCCACTGTGTGGAACTCAAAGGTCTTCTACACTTTTTATTTTACGTCATTTCCGTATTTAAACAAGACGAACTGCTCCGGATTATAATACTGCGATGTTTCTCCCAGAAATAACGATGACAATAATAGTTAAAAAAAATAGCATAAACGAAGTTCCTACATACAATTTTAACATCAAAAATGAAAAATAAAGAAACAACGCGACTCAAATACTTAATACGTCCTGCGCTTTATGACAACTGAAGCAGCCCTGTAGCGCTTCCCTCATGCAGTGTTGTGGCAGCGAGGAGGTAATGGAACAGCAAAGCAGGATTTTGTTACTGTACATGAAAACCGATGTGTTGTGTTCAATGGTTTGCTATATCTTATCGCGCTTACTGTTACTTTCACTTTCAGAACGAAAAAGGCTTCCAAGCTCTTACATCAATGGACAGGACAATTTCTGTTGTGTAAATGGAGTTTTTACGCCTAAATCACAAACAAGACAAATATCACACCAAGTGAAAATCTTCTACTAATTGTATTTTGGTGTGAAGATGGGAGACCAAGATGGGTACCGCAGGTTGTTAGGTTACATTATCTGTGAATAACCATGAATATAATGCGTTCATGGATAACTGCATTATTTTTCTTTGGTCGTTACATAAATCTATATATTAGAAAATGGTAACGTTTCCAGTCCACTTATACACTGCGTAAAATAATGACGTCCTACATGACTTTGAAAGCCAGATCTGAATGCAGCAAGTCTGGATCGATCAGAATTTTTTTAGAAAAACAGCGTAAATACCCAAATGACCAGACAACCAGCTACAGAAAGACTAGTGGAGGAAATCAACACCGAAACACTAAAATCAAGTAAAAATATAATCAACTCCTTCATGGATAAGCGGAAAAAAATAAACGTTTCCCAGAATACATGAAGGATCTCACCTGGACGTGGGCGAAATTCTAGCATGATGAATCAACAGAAATGTTCGAGTATAACGGACGACCCTCACACGAAAATATTATACACAAAACATACCTGAAAAATGAGAGAAAAATATATCAGAATTAAGAAAAATATACAATTTCTTTAGTTGTATTGTAAAGGGTCAAGAAAAACCTGTGAAACTTTATAAGGAAACTAAGTTATAATAATGGCGTTAATGTTAACCTACTTGCTGAAATAGGCATCTTCAAAATTATGAAACTAGATAATCCCATACACATATAACCCTTAAATACCTTTTGGATGTGGTGGTACAAAGACACGGGTAACATTCCATTATACGACCGAACGTTAACAAATCTTACTTAAAAATCATATCATATTCGTCCAACTCCGAGTGGCACGTATGAACGATCATTATAGTAATATTCCTCACACCATATAAACTCAGAACTTATCTAAATATTTACCACAGTGTACATGACATTTACGTAGATAGTTCTAGCCCAACGTGTCCACACATCACTGACCTGCTACATCCTGCGACGAACACGAGTCCTGGTACTGGCAGATGTAATACCAGCACAAACATTACTCTCACTTAGGCTGTTGTCAGTACATATTCTCTGCACACTTCCACACGATCAGGTGTTTCCCACAGCATCCCAGTTTGAATAAACTTCTCGACAAACACAGAGATCAACACACACCGCGACCCGCTCGTCCAGCTGACGTTTACCCTACTTCTATCTGGAGTACCGGCAGCGGTGGTGGCATTATGGGAGACTTCAGCTGCACCAATCATCGGCCACAATGCTTTGTTTACATTTGCTGGGCGACAACGACTGCTCTTAACTACCTCTTATCGTCAAGGTACAATTACACGGTAGTAGGTCAAACTTTTCTTTTTATTCATAAATGAGATAAACTAAAGAGTACAATTAACAAACGACAGTTCTCCAGGACTCAGGTAAATAAGACAATCTTCCATCAGTACAATATTGATGACGCCTGAACTAGCCCGCCCACCGACTGGTGCTTCGATACGGAGGATGAACCAATAGCAAGACCTTACAATAATGTATCTCTTATTTGTACACTTCATTATTGGCGAATCCATATGTATGATTACAGCATCACATGCAGTTGTGAAATTAAGAGAAACTGAACTTTGTTGTTTTTACGAGGTTATATATTCCTTGTAGTAGTAAATTCTGACGTTAGCCAATTTTTTTTTTTTTTTTTTTTTTTGCCAATGTCCAGACAGTGTCGGGTTCGCACCGTCAACATTCCAACAACGACGAGTCATTAACCCAGGTGCAATCATTGCTTCGGGTTCACTGCTGGACCCAGCTAATAATTTTGCTTAAGGTTTATCCAAGATCCCATTATGAACCTTACTTCAGGTTCACTAATGAACCTTGCTGCGAACCTTACTTCAGGTTCACCCAAGATCCCACCATGAACCTTCAGATTCACTAAAGAACCTTGCTTCGAACTTTGTTTTAGGTTCACCCTAGATCGTGCCATGGACCTCGTTTCAGATGCACTGAATAATAACAAAGAATTTCTAAGTAAAGTCAAGACTCATGAGCCCTGTATCTGATCCTCATAGTTCCTCATATTCCTCTCGATGCAAAGATAACCATATACACCGTCCCTGTCCTTAAGAAAGGACCAGACACCTGGACCATGACAGATCACAAGCAGCAGAGACGATACCCCTCAAGGTGATGCTCAGACAACAAGGAGCGACATAACTACGAACACAGTAATGACACAAATAATCACGTTACCAAGGTTACTGGGAGGAATGGAAAGCTGGTGTGGTGTGGGCACTACTTTCGTGTAATAGTCACATCATCAAGGAAGATACAAGAGAAATATAAGTCAGTTGATATACAACGAAGAGACGTAGCTAGGACGTCATTTGGTAAACATATTGTCTTGGACAATTGCGTAGTCTAGCTCTGCAAGGGACGGAGGTCTAGTTATTATAGCTACCTGCGTCGTCGAAATACTTATCACGATAATAAGGTGGCTCTGTATAGACAGAGCGGTGACACCACCTGAACTACAGGCTCAAATCCCCCTATGGTCAGCATGCGTGTTTATGATTTCATTTCCCTGGCGACGGTTGCCACATTTTCTTAAAGTGAGGGAAGTTCTTGAAGGCAAGTGGTTGACCCTTAAGCTCGGTTCAACTTATGCTTGCCAAGCGGTAAGATATGATTTAGAGGCAGACGTATAGTTTTATCTAAATCTATAAGAGACTCAAACACAGATATACATAATCTTTCTGTATTGCTGTGTGTCGCGCGTGCTATCTAGAAACGTAGAGACTAGTATAAGATGTTCCAATGATAGGAAGAGCTTATCTAGGAACTAATTTAGGGTTACGTTTCATGTACTACAGGCTCTCCTATCAGACAGGGAAATAAGATACTCCAAATTACATACGAGAAACGTAAAAAACGCTGACACTGAAAACCACAGAAGATATTGTACTATTGCGTGTCATCTCTCTACCGAAACTGTGGTAATAGTCGGGACACAATATTCAGGAGTTACGATGCGCTTAATGGTTTCACACACCACATCTCCATCCTCAGTGTCACGTTACCAATCGCCTTCGAATACGGTAGGTTTCGACCCCTTAACACACATTTGCCCAGGATTATGCCCTGATATAACTGTTTCGGTAGATAACAATCAGCAAAAACATCTTGAAAGAAACAAAAAACAAGTTATGATCTGAACACATGACCGACGTCGAGGTGGACTAGCAACGGAAACATTTATCCTAATTAAATATTAACATCTGTCCACAGATATTGTTCTTTCCTTCTCTAAATAAAGCCTATATCCTTATCTTTGAATATGACAATAAATCAAGGGCTGATGACAACAAGAAGGGCAAATACAACCTGATTCTGCAGAGAAGCCAGCGCGAACGTTTACCCAACTAACAAGCAACGAGCAGAGAGAGCGAATGTGCGTTTGAACACCATAGCTCCAGCTCCCAAAATTACTGTTTTAGCAAAACAAGCACTTTTTTGTACAGAAAAGTAACAATTATAATTTAAGCAAAACTTTAATAGTGATTTATATAATTAAATAAAGTCAGTGACAAAAAAAAGAATAGAAAATTTATAACATTCTTTAAGTCTGTAAGAGAAAACTTGTCCCTCTTTCCAAAACTCTTGCATTCACCTCCCTAACAACCCCATCCATAAACAAATTAAACAACCATGGAGACATCACACACCCCTGCCGCAAACCTACATTCACTGAGAACCAATCACTTTCCTCTCTTCCTACACGTACACATGCCTTACATCCTCGATAAAAACTTTTCACTGCTTCTAACAACTTGCCTCCCACACCATATATTCTTAATACCTTCCACAGAGCATCTCTATCAACTCTCATATACCTTCTCCAGATCCATAAATGCTATATAAAAATCCATTTGCTTTTCCAAGTATTTCTCACATACATTCTTCAAAGCAAACACCTGATCCACACATCCTCTACCACTTCTGAAACCACACTGCTCTTCCCCAGTCTGATGCTCTGTACATGCCTTCGCCCTCTCAATTAATACCCTCCCATATAATTTCCCAGGAATATTCAGCAAACTTATACCTCTGTAATTTGAGCACTCACTTTTATCCCCTTTGCCTTTGTACAATGGCATTATGGAAGCATTCCGCCAATCCTCAGGCACCTCACCACTCAGGCACCTCACCATGAGTCATACATACATTAAATAACCTTACCAACCAGTCAACAATACAGTCACCCCCTTTTTTAATAAATTTCACTGCAATACCATCCAAAATCCGCCGCCTTGCCGGCTTTCATCTTCCGCAAAGCTTTTATACCTCTTCTATGTTTACCAAATCATTCTCCCTAACCCTCTTACTTGGCACACCACCTCGACCTAACCTAACCTAACCTAGCCTAACCTAACCTAACCAAACCTAACCCAACCTAACCTAACCTAACCCTCTTACTTGGCACACCACCTCGACCTAACCTAACCTAACCTAACCTAACCTAACCAAACCTAACCCATCCTAACCTAACCTAACAACAAGCGAGAGCGGCGGCAACGGCGGCGGCCAACCCTCCTCCCTCACCGCGCGCATACCACACACACCGAGCCATCCAGGCAGACAGTCACCTTCTCACTCTCGCTTTCGATGACGTGCGGCCGACCCACCTCCCTCCCTTCCTCACCCACGGTGGTGGTGGTGAATATCAGTGGCCCATTATCGATCGACTCACATTGCGTCCGCGGAGTTTGACATCACTCACTAGATTGGCGGTTGTTGTTTTAGTAAGTAGTGCGCGAGCGAGGGAGCGGGAGGGTGACTTCGGAGGAGGAGGAGGAAGGCTGACCCCCCTACCTCCCGCATTCCATACTACACACAAACACACACCCAGCCAGCCTCCTCCTCCTCCTCCTCCTCACTCTCACTTTCGATGCCGGCGTAGGAGGTCCAGTTACAGTGGCGAAATACACAACTCTTAATCTATATGTCGACTATGTTGGGGCTTTTGCCATCAATAGGCGTGACAAATCCCCTTACCTTTCTCCGAGTTAAACCTAAGCGAGAGAGCGGCGGCAGCGGCGGCCGACCCTCCTCCCTCCCTGCGCGCGCATACCACACACACCGAGCCAGCCAACCAGCCAGCCACCTCCTCCTCACTCTTGCTTTCGATGACGCACGGCCGACCCACCTCCCTCCCTTCCTCACACACGGTGGTGGTGGTGAACATCAGTGGACCATTATCGATCGACCCACATTGCGTCCGCGGAGTTTGACATCACTCACTAGATTGCCAGTTGTTTTAGTAACCGTACGCGAGCGAGGGAGCGGGAGGGTGACTTCGGAGGAGGAGGAGGAAGGCTGACCCCCCTACCTCCCGCGCGCTCTCGCATTCCATACTACACACAAACACACACCCAGCCAGCCTCCTCCTCCTCACTCTCACTTTCGATGGCGGCGTAGGAGGTCCAGTTATGGTGGCGAAATACACAACTCTTAATCCATATGTCTACTATGTAGGGGCTTTTGCCATCGATTGGCGTGACAAATCCCCTAACCTTTATCCGGTTTAAACCTTAGTGGATCGCAGTGAGGAGACTGCTCTGCCACTCACGGCACCCAGGCTGATACGCAAGTCGTATGCAAACGGTTCGATACAGCACATCAGGTTTTGGTTGATCCGTATTTGGGATGGGATAAAGTAGCAACTGTAGCTCTCAACTCTACCCAATTTCCTCCCTTTGCTGCTGCTGGGGCATTGGTGTAGAACACTAAGACCGACGACTCGCACGCGCACGGTCAAGCGACATGATGCAGGTACTTGCCGAGGCGCCAAGTTAGAAGCTTAGGTTCCCCCTTACCGTCTCATCATCATCATCATCATAACAGTTGGCTGGAGCGGGTGCCACCAGAACATCCCGCCCCTTTTTAAAACAAGGAGAAAATCCCATCTTGTGGAATTCTCAGGAAATGTGCTGCATTGAAGGCGACGGGGGAAGGCAGGCAGCACTCACAATAGGAAAAAGCCATAAACGGTGAGGCGTCGTCTCCCCCGTGCCGCAGCGGGGGCCATGACGGTTCCATATGGATAAGAATGTCTTCGAAAAGACAGACCAAGGATATCATTAGACTGGGTCTAATGGAATTGAAGAAGGATACTACTAATGCAGCTGCCGCTGATGTTGCTGCGGCGGCGGCATTGGGGTCGAACACTAATACTACGATTCGCACGCGCATGGCCGAGCGACATGATGCATGTACTTGTCGAGGCGCCGAGGTAGAAACTTAGGTCTCCCCGTACCGTCGTCTAACAAACCAACAACAAAAAGGAGAACCAAGGCGCCTACGACCAAGGAACTCCACAGGTATTCGTACAAGTATGACAAGACTCTTATGGTTTTTATGCCTTACCTAACCTAGCCTAATTCATATGTCGATGGCATATAAATAAAACGTAAGTAAATGTACAAGTCGATATATATAGAGTAACGTATCCCAACTTCTTAAACCCCATAAAATACATAACATGTGTTTGTTACCCCTAAAGGTTTACCATTTTCTACAATGACTAATTTCTACCATTTTCTATGTTTATCATTTTAAGGCAAACGTCCACAGTCGATCTTTGTTGTATTTTGTATATACGTGAGTTTAAGTTTATTTTGGCAAGATCCATGTACACTGTAGATTTACATATATTTTACTGAAAATAGGACATAAATATATAGCCGTGTGTATGTGTAAAGATTAGCTTTGTAATTGTAGAGCTAAACAAAAGAAATTCTAACACCAGTAATGCTTTTGATATTTGCATTCACTGTTATTGAGTATAATGATTAACCCAGATATATGACTGCAAATCTAAAAATGATATTTTCCCACTGCCAAATGAAGGACACATGCACATAAGATGATACAATGCACTATATGATACTTGCGCTGGAAATCACATGAATTCTCTTATAGCCTACTCATCTATGGAATTTTGCAAATCATAAGTGAGTATTTAAGCGATCTCTCTTGTCTATAGAAAAAGATGAGTCAAACCTACGAGTTCCGCTATGAGCCATGATTTGAACGTCGCTCGTTTTGTTAAAAGGTGTAGACGACGCCTAAAGCAATACCTTTGCTAGTCCTGTCATCTATGAATATGCTATTTAACTAAAGTGATTCTAATGACTATTCTCCTATTGCTGCTATATGTCACTATCGTCGTCACGCAAAGAGTTTGATGAGTTATGCTTCTTAGCCTTAATCTTATTAATAAACAGTGTGATGGACCGAGTGGCTTGATAAACACTCTTGTGTCAGCTTTCAAATTCTGTTTTCAGGCCCATCGGAAGTCTGAGAGGCTTACCTACTTGTGTATAAGGATTTAAGGATAAGGTAAGTACCATTGAACATCTTTCGTGCTGGGAATTTAATTATTTGGTCTCGCGAGAGCGACAGCTCAGGGACCAGCAATACCCAGCTGGGTGTGATTGGTATACCCTACTACAAGGAGAAAGATAACGCTGATTGGTTTAGTCTGTTTTGAGGCTGTGGTTATCAAATATATGGGCGTGAATGACATTAATAATATCAAAATTGCTCCGTGGAAAGTGAAATATCTCATGGTGAATTATCAGGGAGCATGAGGGTAAAGGAAATTGTGGACGAAGTTCTAAAGATTTTGAGCATTCACAATTGTATTGAAGAACAAGATTCGATATGGATTAGTTTTGACGTATCATAATTAAGATAAAACAGTTGTATATAATTACATTATACTTTCACCACTTTATAACAAAACATATAATTACAAAGTGAAGAATTATATTCTTCTCTGCCATGACTGTGGTCTCATAGAGCTGCCAAATGTCACTTTTTCTTCATTACCAGAGGAAATTTTTCAAAACTAGTGGTATCCAGATTCTAGCTCGATACCAGTAGTTAAGTCGTTAATGGTCGTTAGTGTTGTTCAGAGCACCGGTGACGTCACCAGGGAGACTCACCACAGCAAACCATTCTAATGATTTACTCTTCAAACTAAGATCCGCAAAAACGCTCGCTTAGGAGCTCTCCTAGTAAAGCAGAACCGCCTAACGTTCTCTTCCCGTTATCTATCGTCTTCCAGGGCTCTCACACCATACTCACGTTCTCCTCCCATTATCTATCGTCTTCCAGGGCTCTCACACCATACTCACGTTCTCCTCCCATTATCCATCGTGTTCCAGGGCTCTCACACCATACTCACGTTCTCCTCCCATTATCTACCGTCTTCCAGGGTTCTCACACCATACTCACGTTCTCCTCCCATTATCCATCGTGTTCCAGGGCTCTCACACCATACTCACGTTCTCCTCCCATTATCTATCGTCTTCTAGGGCTCTCACACCATACTCACGTTCTCCTCCCATTATCCATCGTCTTCCAGGGCTCTCACACCATACTCACGTTCTCCTCCCATTATCTACCGTCTTCCAGGGCTCTCACACCATACTCACGTTCTCCTCCCATTATCCATCGTGTTCCAGGGCTCTCACACCATACTCACGTTCTCCTCCCATTATCTATCGTCTTCTAGGGCTCTCACACCATACTCACGTTCTCCTCCCATTATCCATCGTGTTCCAGGGATCTCACACCATACGTTCTCCTCCCATTATCTATCGTCTTCCCGGGCTCTCACACCATACTCAACGTTCTCCACCCATTATCCATCGTATTCCAGGGCTCTCGCACCACACTCACGTTCTCTTCCCCATATCCAGCCCGTATTCCAGGGCTCTCGCACCACACAGTTCCTCTTCCCATTATCTATCGTATTCCAAGGCAATCAACACCCACACTCACGTTCTCCCCACATTGTCATGTTCCAAGACAATCACACCACACTCACGTTCTATCCACATTGTCATGTTCCAGGATTCGCACACCAAACACTCACGTATCTCTTCCACAATTGACATTTCCAGGATTCTCACACCCATCACGTTCTCTCCACATTGTCATGTTCCAGGACACTCACAACCACACTCACGTTCGATCCACATTGTCATGTTCCAGACACTCAACCACAACATCACGTTTCTCCCCACATTGTCATGTTCCAAGACATCCACACACAACTCACGTTCTCCCCACATTGTCCAATGTTTCCAGGACACTCACACCACACTCACGTTCTAACCACATTGTCATGTTCCAGGACTCTCATACCACACTCACGTTCTCCTCCCATTATCATCGTTTCCAGGGCTTCACACCATACTCACGTTCTCCCCCATTATCTACGTTTCCAGGGCTCTCACACCAACTCACGTTCTCCTCCCATTATCAGTGTTCCAGGCTCTCACACCAACTCACGTTCTCACTTGCGCCACACTCGCGTTTTCTCCACATTGTCATGTTCCAAGGCAATCACACCACACTCTCACGTTCTCTCCACATTGTCATGTTCCAAGACAATCACACCACACTCACGTTCTCCCCACATTGTCATGTTCCAAGACAATCACACCACATCACGTTCTCCCCACATTGTCATGTTCCGAGACAATCACACCACACTCACGTTCTCTCCACATTGTCATGTTCCAAGACAATCACACCACACTCACGTTCTCCCTACATTGTCATGTTCCAAGACAATCACACCACACTCACGTTCTCCCCACATTGTCATGTTCCAAGACAATCACACCACACTCACGTTCTCTCCACATTGTCATGTTCCAGGATTCTCACACCACACTCACGTTCTCTCCACATTGTCATGTTCCAGGATTCTCACACCACACTCACGTTCTCTCCACATTGTCATGTTCCAGGACACTCACACCACACTCACGTTCTCTCCACATTGTCCTGTTCCAGGACACTCACACCACACTCACGTTCTCTCCACATTGTCCTGTTCCAGGAAACTCACACCACACTCACGTTCTCCCCACATTGTCATGTTCCAGGACACTCACACCACACTCACGTTCTCCCCACATTGTCATGTTCCAGGACACTCACACCACACTCACGTTCTCTCCCATTATCATGTTCCAGGACACTCACACCACACTCACGTTCTCTCCACATTGTCATGTTCCAGGACACTCACACCACACTCACGTTCTCCCCACATTGTCATGTTCCAGGACACTCACACCACACTCACGTTCTCTCCATTATCATGTTCCAGGACACTCACACCACACTCACGTTCTCTCCATTGTCATGTTCCAGGACACTCACACCCACACTCACGTTCTCCCCACATTGTCATGTTCCAAGACAATCACACCACACTCACGTTCTCTCCACATTGTCATGTTCCAGGATTCTCACACCACACTCACGTTCTCTCCACATTGTCATGTTCCAGGTTCTCACACCACTCACGTTCTCTCCACGTTGTCATGTTCCAAGACAATCACACCACACTCACGTTCTCCCCACATTGTCATGTTCCAGGACACTCACACCACACTCACGTTCTCTCCATTATCATGTTCCAGGACACTCACACCACACTCACGTTCTCTCCACATTGTCATGTTCCAGGACACTCACACCACACTCACGTTCTCCCCACATTGTCATGTTCCAGGACACTCACACCACACTCACGTTCTCTCCACATTGTCCTGTTCCAGGACACTCACACCACACTCACGTTCTCTCCACATTGTCCTGTTCCAGGAAACTCACACCACACTCACGTTCTCCCCACATTGTCATGTTCCAGGACACTCACACCACACTCACGTTCTCCCCACATTGTCATGTTCCAGGACACTCACACCACACTCACGTTCTCTCCATTATCATGTTCCAGGACACTCACACCACACTCACGTTCTCTCCACATTGTCATGTTCCAGGACACTCACACCACACTCACGTTCTCCCCACATTGTCATGTTCCAGGACACTCACACCACACTCACGTTCTCTCCATTATCATGTTCCAGGACACTCACACCACACTCACGTTCTCTCCATTATCATGTTCCAGGACACTCACACCACACTCACGTTCTCCCCACATTGTCATGTTCCAAGACAATCACACCACACTCACGTTCTCTCCACATTGTCATGTTCCAGGATTCTCACACCACACTCACGTTCTCTCCACATTGTCATGTTCCAGGGTTCTCACACCACTCACGTTCTCTCCACGTTGTCATGTTCCAAGACAATCACACCACACTCACGTTCTCCCCACATTGTCATGTTCCAGGACACTCACACCACACTCACGTTCTCTCCACATTGTCATGTTCCAGGACACTCACACCACACTCACGTTCTCTCCACATTATCATGTTCCAGGACACTCACACCACACTCACGTTCTCCCCACATTGTCATGTTCCAGGACACTCACACCACACTCACGTTCTCTCCATTATCATGTTCCAGGACACTCACACCACACTCACGTTCTCTCCACATTGTCATGTTCCAGGACACTCACACCACACTCACGTTCTCCCCACATTGTCATGTTCCAGGACACTCACACCACACTCACGTTCTCTCCACATTGTCCTGTTCCAGGACACTCACACCACACTCACGTTCTCCCCACATTGTCATGTTCCAGGACACTCACACCACACTCACGTTCTCTCCACATTGTCATGTTCCAGGACACTCACACCACACTCACGTTCTCCCCACATTGTCATGTTCCAGGACACTCACACCACACTCACGTTCTCTCTACACTGTCATATATATATTTTCTTGTTTTATTATAATTAGTATCAGTATCATGAGTGACAAGCCATGCATCACAAGTTTCCACACCCTTCCTTCACCTTAGGCAGCCACACGTACTGCCTGCACCTTGCAGCCCTTCCTGCACGCGTGTATGTATGTCATACCACAGCATCAGCAGAGATGGGCGAGGAGGAAGAAGAACTTTGCTGTGATGATGCAGAGGACTTGACGACAACAACATCACGTCCAACACCATCACCACAACCTCCTTCACCTCGTCCAGTCCTGTGCCTGAACCCAGGCCCGACTGGCTCAACCCTCAGAGCCAATCCTTGTCCCGAAGTTACGGATCTAACTTGCCCACTTCCCTTACCTACATTAATCTATCGTCCAGAGGCTTCTTACCTTGGATGCGGATATGGGTACGTGCTGGCCCGAGACTAGGCGCAGCCGACTTTATTGCGAGGTAAAGTCTGCTGCTCTACCTCAGTTACCTACCCTCGCGTTTTCAAGGACCGGCAGTGGAACTCGGGACGCCGCAAGAACCGCGGCGCTCTATATATTCCTAGGGAAAGGATCGGCCTCTTATAATTGGCGGAAGATCGGGATTTCCCCTTGAGTTTTCCAAAGTGATCATAACGATAAATATTTGTAATATTGTATGAAGAGGAAGGTTCAATGTATTTTTCCTCTTGGCATAATATCGATGAAAGATAAATGAATAATAAAATGGTTGTAAGGTTATAAATCACTGTAGTTTACACTACAGTTCCCTCAAGGTAAGCGTCGGCAGTTTGTTTACAAGGAACAATGGCGTCGACGCCTTCTAGGTTGTGAATTTAGTTCACTAGTTGTCTTGATTTTATTCGATATTCAGTGATCTTGGAATAGTAAGTGCGGTGTCTACACTTGATGTGTTTGATTACCTGTACTTCTATTACAAATCTGAATCGGAAAACTCTATATTAAGTTTTGAAAATAGAAAGGCAAAAGTGGGAGTGGATGGGTCAGGGCAGGCCTGGTTCTGGGTCCATCCTGAGTCACTGTAAATGAGAGTCATCTCTACCTTGGCCGTAGACTGTAGCAACATGTAGAATAGTTATGTAGTACATGAAAGTAGAATAATGGAATGGATCTTTTAGTGACATGTATGATCTCATGTAGGAGTTATGTACACTTTATTACATGGTGACATGTAAGTATGATTTCATGTAGGAGTCATGTACACTTTATTACATGGTGACATGTAAGTATGATTTCATGTAGGAGTCATGTACACTTTAGTCCATGGTGACATGTAAGTATGATCTCATGTATGAGTCTTGTACACTTTAGTCCATGGTGACATGTAAGTATGATCTCATGTATGAGTGTTTTTCCATGATGACATCACCTGGACATGTATCACAGACGTGTTTTCACATGTATGAGTACTGTAGATGATTTCCTTAAGTGTATTCACATGTATGAGTGCTGTAGATGATTTCCTTAAGTGTGTTCACATGTATGAGTGCTGTAGATGATTTCCTTAAGTGTGTTCACATGTATGAGTGCTGTAGATGATTTCCTTAAGTGTGTTCACATGTATGAGTGCTGTAGATGATTCCCTTAAGTGTGTTCACATGTATGAGTGCTGTAGATGATTCCCTTAAGTGTGTTCACATGTATGAGTACTGTAGATGATTTCCTTAAGTGTGTTCACATGTATGAGTGCTGTAGATGATTTCCTTAAGTGTGTTCACATGTATGAGTGCTGTAGATGATTCCCTTAAGTGTGTTCTCATGTATGAGTGCTCTAGATGATTTCCTTAAGTGTGTTCACATGTATGAGTGCTCTAGATGATTTCCTTAAGTGTGTTCACATGTATGAGTGCTGTAGATGATTCCCTTAAGTGTGTTCTCATGTATGAGTGCTCTAGATGATTTCCTTAAGTGTGTTCTCATGTATGAGTAATGTAGATGATTCCCTTAGTTACACCAGGTCATGAAGGATGATTGTATTACTAATTTACAGGTAATTTATATACTGTGTTATCAGACGTGCAGTTTGTAGGTTTATGATTATTATTCTATTCTTAATGAATCATTTTTGCCACCAGAAAAGAGTGATTTAAGAGTGGGATTTTCCATTCCTGTTTTACATTTCTAAAAGAAAATCGTTAGTGGTAAGGATGTGAAAGAGGGAATATGTGGAATTAGATGATGAATAAGTGATGTAGAATATTTATAGATGCAAGATATGGAAGATATCTTGCTACTTTTAGTATTATGTATGACAGGTGGGTTTTGTTAGTGATACATTTCCATTGTTCATGGAAACAGGTAATCCACTTTAAAGCTCCATTTATCATTTGGTTCTGGAGGTAAACAGGGAGTTCAGATCTCTATAAAGATATCAGAATCTGATTCTGTGTGGGACAAATCCAGCAATTCAATCCTTTTTTTTAGCTGTACAAGCAAGTTTTCTAGTTGCATTACAGCTTCAGTTGATTTGTATATCTATAAATTTGAAGTAAAGCTCTGTAGAATTGAACTAGCTCCAGTCGGAGGATTTCTACAGCTGTCTGTGGGACTTATTTCTGAATGACTCGCCTGGCACATTCACAGAATACTTTGGGATGCCACAAGCATCCCTCCTTTGTTGATCAGCATGCTTTTACCCCCTCAGTTTCCTTCAGATTCAAAGCCATGTCCTCCTCATGAGAATTTGAAATAGTTGCATTAGGATGTGCTAGACCTCAAATCCCACACTCTAGATAAACTCTATGGAGTGTAAGGAGTTTTGTGGTACTACTTACATCAAAATCTATCAGCTAGAACATGTGCATCCATTAATTACCATTGATGATGTATCAGAAAGAGGATGCAGCTGCCCTAGTGAATAGATTTGGACCAAAGTAGTACCTTGGGATATAATGTCTACAAAAGAAAAAATGCATGTTATGGGTTTATAAACTCTTTTTTGCTCTCATGGAATCATTCATGCCACAGTAAAGTATGATTTAAGACCGTAAGATTTTAAACTTTCATATAATTTGTCTTTTGATATTAAATAAAATGTTTGTGGTAGGGTTATGAGGAAGAGGGAAGGTGTGGGGTTTGCTAATAAAGTACTGTGAAATACTAGTAGATTTGAAAACATGAAAATTACTTGCATACTTACCTCTACAAAAGATGTGTGGGTTCTATTAAAGGTTATTTTCCATTGTTATTATAAATACAACCTCCACTTGTTGATGTCATGCATGCATCATTTGGTTTGAAAGGTAGTGTGCTTAGACATCTGTAGAGATAGAATCTACCTTTTTTTTTGGAACAGAACTTATGTGCTAATTTGATACTTGTATATTTATAGTCATGTAAACTCTTTTGGTATGTGTAGAAAACTCAGATTCAGTCAGATCCAGACATAATGATGCATGTTGGCATTAGTGGAATGCATCAGTAATGGAGGAATTATAGACCCCACAGGCATGTTTTGTGCAAACTAAATATAGCTCCATCCAATTCAAACAAGAACCAGGTGGAGGTTTTAACCCAGTAGTCCTCAGGGCATTTGTGACACACTTAACATCAAAAGCATCCCTCCTACTCTAGTAAATTGACATTAATGAAATTGATATCAGTTGGTTCCCTTCACTGAACTGTTGATACTGAGTGTTTGTACCCCACAAATTTTGTCTAATTCATATCCATGAGGAAGAACGAAAAATTCATCTAAAATCCTAGTCCCTTATACATTGTCTAAGGTGAATGCAAGAGTTTTGGAGAGAGGGGCAAGTATGCAGTCTGTTGACGATGAGAGAGCTTGGGAAGTGAGTCATTTGTTATTTGCTGATGATACAGCACCTGGTGGCTGATTCGGGTGGGAAACTGCAGAAGTTGGTGACTGAGTTTGGTAAAGTATGTGAAATAAGAAAGCTGGGAAAAAAGTTAGTGTGAATGGGAGTAGGGTTATTAGGTTCAGTAGGGTTGAGGGACAAGTGAATTGAGAGGTAAATTTGAATGGAGAAAGACTGGAAGAAGTGAATTGTTTTATATGTCTGGGAGTGGATTTAACATCGGATGGAACCATAGAAGCGGAAGTGAGTCATAGGGTTGGGGGGGGAAGGTTCTGGGAGCATTGAAGAGTGTGTGGAAGGTGAGAACTCTATCTCGGAGAGCAAAAATGGGTATGTTTGAAGGAATAGTGGTTCCAACGATGTTATATGGTTGTGAGGCATGGGCTATAGATGGAGTTGTGCAGAGGAGGGTGGATGTGTTGGAAATGAGATGTTTGAAGACAAAAATGAGGTCACAGTCCAATTAGATAGAGATGAATTTAGATCATGCAATAAATGACAATAAACTCTTGATCCCAGATTACAGGCGAGCAAATTTTGAAAACAGTAGGCATGAAATCCACAATACCAATTGGACAAAACTTTTTGATGTCCACACCATAAAGGAAATGTGGAATAATTCTAAGAACACACTACTTGAGATAGAAAATAAACATTTTTTTTTATTTTGCTTTGTCGCTGTCTCCCGCGTTTGCGAGGTAGTGCAAGGAAATAGACGAAAGAAATGGCCCAACCCACCCCCATACACGTATATACATACATGTCCACACACGCAAATATACATACCTATACATCTCAATGTACACATATATATACACACACAGACACATACATATATACCCATGCACACAATTCACACTGTCTGCCTTTATTCATTTCCATCGCCACCTCGTCACACATGGAATACCATCCCCCTCCCCCCTCATGTGTGCAAGGTAGCGCTAGGAAAAGACAACAAAGGCCCCATTCGTTCACACTCAGTCTCTAGCTGTCATGCAATAATGCCCGAAACCACAGCTCCCTTTCCACATCCAGGCCCCACACAACTTTCCATGGTTTACCCCAGATGCTTCACATGCCCTGATTCAATCCACTGACAGCACTTCAACCCTGGTATACCACATCGATCCAATTCACTCTATTCCTTGCCCACCTTTCACCCTCCTTCATGTTCAGGCCCCGATCACTCAAAATCTTTTTCACTCCATCTTTCCACCTCCAATTTGGTCTCCCACTTCTCCTCGTTCCCTCCACCTCCGACACATATATCCTCTTGGTCAATCTTTCCTCACTTATTCTCTCCATGTGCCCAAACCATTTCAAAACACCCTCTTCTGCTCTCTCAACCACGCTCTTTTTATTTCCACACATCTCTCTTACCCTTACATTACTTACTCGATCAAACCACCTCCCACCACACATTGTCCTCAAACATCTCATTTCCAGCACATCCACCCTCCTGTGCACAACTCTATCCATAGCCCACGCCTCGCAACCATACAACATTGCTGGAACCACTATCCCTTCAAACATACCCATTTTTGCTTTCCGAGATAATGTTCTCGACTTCCAAACATTCTTCAAGTCTCCCAGGATTTTCGCCCCCTCCCCCACCCTATGATTCACTTCCGCTTCCATGGTTCCATCCGCTGCCAGATCCACTCCCAGCTATCTAAAACACTTTACTTCCTCCAGTTTTTCTCCATTCAAACTTACCTCCCAATTGACTTGACCCTCAACCCTACTGTACCTAATAACCTTGCTCTTATTTACATTTACTCTTAACTTTCTTCTTTCACACACTTTACCAAACTCAGTCACCAGCTTCTGCAGTTTCTCACGTGAATCAGCCACCAGCGCTGTATCATCAGCGAACAACGACTGACTCACTTCCCAAGCTCTCTCATCCACAACAGACTTCATACTTGCCCCTCTTTCCAAAACTCTTGCATTCACCTCCCTAACAACCCCATCCATAAACAAATTAAACAACCATGGAGACATCACACACCCCTGCCGCAAACCTACATTCACTGAGAACCAATCACTTTCCTCTCTTCCTACAAGTACACATGCCTTACATCCTCGATAAAAACTTTTCACTGCTTCTAACAACTTGCCTCCCACACCATATATTCTTAATACCTTCCACAGAGCATCTCTATCAACTCAATCATATGCCTTCTCCAGATCCATAAATGCTACATACAAATCCATTTGCTTTTCTAAGTATTTCTCACATACATTCTTCAAAGCAAACACCTGATCCACACATCCTCTACCACTTCTGAAACCACACTGCTCTTCCCCAATCTGATGCTCTGTACATGCCTTCACCCTCTCAGTCAATACCCTCCCATATAATTTACCAGGAATACTCAACAAACTTTTACCTCTGTAGTTTGAGCACTCACTCTTATCCCCTTTCCCTTTGTACAATGGCACTATGCACGCATTCCGCCAATCCTCAGGCACCTCACCATGAGTCATACATACATTAAATAACCTTACCAACCAGTCAACAATACAGTCACCCCCTTTTTTAATAGATTCCACTGCAATACCATCCAAACCTGCTGCCTTGCCGGCTTTCATCTTCCGCAAAGCTTTTACTACCTCTTCTCTGTTTACCAAATCATTTTCCCTAACCCTCTCACTTTGCACACCACCTCGACCAAAACACCCTATATCTGCCACTCTATCATCAAACACATTCAACAAACCTTCAAAATACTCACTCCATCTCCTTGTCACATCACCACTACTTGTTATCACCTCCCCATTAGCGCCCTTCACCGAAGTTCCCATTTGCTCCCTTGTCTTACGCACTTTATTTACCTACTTCCAGAACATCTTTTTTTTTTTTTTTCCGCTGTCTCCCGCGTTTGCGAGGTAGCGCAAGGAAACAGACGAAAGAAATGGCCCAACCCACCCCCATACACATGTATATACATACGTCCACACACGCAAATATACATACCTACACAGCTTTCCATGGTTTACCCCAGACGCTTCACATGCCTTGATTCAATCCACTGACAGCACGTCAACCCCGGTATACCGCATCGCTCCAATTCACTCTATTCCTTGCCCTCCTTACACCCTCCTGCATGTTCAGGCCCCGATCACACAAAATCTTTTTCACTCCATCTTTCCACCTCCAGTTTGGTCTCCCTCTTCTCCTCGTTCCCTCCACCTCCGACACATATTTCCTCTTGGTCAATCTTTCCTCACTCATTCTCTCCATGTGCCCAAACCATTTCAAAACACCCTCTTCTGCTCTCTCAACCACACTCTTTTTATTTCCACACATCTCTCTTACCCTTACGTTACTTACTCGATCAAACCACCTCACACCACACATTGTCCTCAAACATCTCATTTCCAGCACATCCATCCTCCTGCGCACAACTCTATCCATAGCCCACGCCTCGCAACCATACAACATTGTTGGAACCACTATTCCTTCAAACATACCCATTTTTGCTTTCCGAGATAATGTTCTCGACTTCCACACATTCTTCAAGGCTCCCAGAATTTTCGCCCCCTCCCCCACCCTATGATCCACTTCCGCTTCCATGGTTCCATCCGCTGCCAGATCCACTCCCAGATATCTAAAACACTTCACTTCCTCCAGTTTTTCTCCATTCAAACTCACCTCCCAATTGACTTGACCCTCAACCCTACTGTACCTAATAACCTTGCTCTTATTCACATTTACTCTTAACTTCCTTCTTTCACACACTTTACCAAACTCAGTCACCAGCTTCTGCAGTTTCTCACATGAATCAGCCACCAGCGCTGTATCATCAGCGAACAACAACTGACTCACTTCCCAAGCTCTCTCATCCCCAACAGACTTCATACTTGCCCCTCTTTCCAAAACTCTTGCATTCACCTCCCTAACAACCCCATCCATAAACAAATTAAACAACCATGGAGACATCACACACCCCTGCCGCAAACCTACATTCACTGAGAACCAATCACTTTCCTCTCTTCCTTTTTATTCTCCCTAAAATTTAATGACACTCTCTCACCCCAACTCTCATTTGCCCTCTTTTTCACCTCTTGCACCTTTCTCTTGACCTCCTGTCTCTTTCTTTTATACATCTCCCACTCAATTGCATTTTTTCCCTGCAAAAATCGTCCAAATGCCTCTCTCTTCTCTTGCACTAATAATCTTACTTCTTCATCCCACCACTCACTACCCTTTCTAATCAGCCCACCTCCCACGCTTCTCATGCCACAAGCATCTTTTGCGCAATCCATCACTGAAAATAAACATATTCTCATGAATTACAAAGAGAACTTGTAGTTTTTGAAAACCATCATGGATGAATAGTAGAGTAGAAGGACTAATTTGCCAAAAGAAGAAAATCAAATCAATGGGAAGCAATGGAAATGGTCAGGAATTAATCATAATCCAAAGAGAGTGTAAGAAGGTCATAAGACAGTTTAAACTCAAGGAAGAGAAAAGAATTTTTTTGAAAGTTAAGAATAATCCTAAGGAATTCTTCAAATATGTAAGACAAAGGAAGACAGTAAAAGAAGGAATTGGACCATTACGAAACGAACATGACACACTAACTACTGACTACAAGGAAATGGCTACCATACTAAATTATTCTTTTAACTCTGAATTCACAATTGAAGAAACATCTCAAATACCACAACCAATGAAAATGTTTCAAGGATCTGATGAAGAAGAGTTGAAGGTTAGAGAAATAAAGAGCTCTGAAGTACTCGAATACTTGGGCCAATTAAATTCTAACAAATCCAACAGTCCAGATAACTTAGCTTTAAAGCAGGTCAGGAGACTGCTGATATACTCTATAAGAAAAATATTCAAAATCTCTATTGGATGGTCAGGTGCCAACTGACTGGAAACTAGCAAATGTCACTCCTGTATATAGAAAGAGGAGACAAAAAGTATGCCTTGAACTACTGCCCAGTTGGCTAAATTTATGTCAGGGTTAGGTAAGATGGTGAAAAAAATAATAGATGAAGTTGTCACGTTTCTAGATCACAGTTATGTCGGACAATCATCACAGTTTCCACAATAGAAGATCCTACCTGACACATTTGCTGGAACTTTTTAATGTTGTCAGAATTTTGACAAAAAAGTACTTTTTGATGTAGTTTACTTAGATTTCCAAAAGGCTTTTAATAAAGTACCTCACAAGAGACTTTTACATGAACTCAGAGCATACAGAATCGGTTGTACATGGATCAGAGAGTGATTTATCAGTAGAAAGCAGCATGTAGAATTGAATGGCAAAGTCTCAGATTGACTATACGTATGAGTGGTGTGCCACTAAACTCAATCACATATCTGAGATCTCCTTATTTGCTGATGGTACTAAACTAGAAGGTAGAGATGTAAACAGATGGGACTGTGAAATGATTTAAAGAGATCTTAGCTAACTAGCAGAGTGGTCAGACAGATGGCAAATGAAGTTTAATGTAAAGGAGTGTAAAGTTATGCACTTTGGAGACCGGAATATACCTTATGACTACAAACTATTCAGAAACTCTCTACCTAAAGTAAATGAAGAAAAGGACCTTTGAGTTGTCATTAGCAACAATCTGAAGTACACTAATTAGTATCAAGCAGCAAGTAGAAAAGGCAACCAAATGTTAGGTTTCATAGCCAGGAACATAGATTATATGATACCAGAAACAATTCTCACACTTTACAATTCTCTAGTAAGACCATACTTTGAATACGCAGTTCATTTGTGGTCCCCAAACTATAAAAGAAATGAAGAAAAATTAGAGCGAGTACATAAACACGTGACAAAATTGATCTTATCCCTTAGAAATCTGGCATATGAAGAGAGGCAACTTAATCCAAGTGTTCAAAATTTTGAACAGGTTCAATAAAGTAAATCACGAACATCTTTTTGAAATATGAGAAAATACAGTTACCAGGATTAATGGAGTAAAACTCAAAGCCAAAAGATGTTGTACAGACATGGGAAAAAGCTTCTTTTCCTATAGGTGTGTGGAGCACTGGAATGAGTTTCTGTCAGATGTAGTGAATGCTAAGACTATAAATATCTTCAAAAGTCAAATGTTTCATAAATTCAGGTTTACTCTGAGAAAAATGCCAGAAATAAACTGTATAAATGACAGCAGTAATAGGGACAGTAGAATACTAAATGTCCTGCAGGGGGAAGTCGGGATAGTTTAAAAAAGTGCTAAGTGGAATTACATTTTCTTGTGAAGTGACACACACACACACACACACACACACACACACACACACACACACACACACACACACACCAGACATCCAGTCAAGGGTCAGTCAGGCCTCCTTTTTTTGTCTTTCTCATTGCCAACCAATCAACAACACAGTCACCCTCATTCATAATATGTTTAACTGCAGTACCATCCACTCCTGGTTCCTTACCACATTTCATCTTTTGTAAGACTTTCCCCACCTCCACTCTTCACCAAACCACTCTTCATGACTTTCTCACTTCACATACCACCCTGATCAAAATACCCTACATCTGCCACTCCATGATCACATTTAACAAGCCTTCAAAATACTCTCTCCATCTCTTCCTCTTTCCATCACTACCTGTTATCACTTCCCCCTTTGCCCCCTTCACCAATGTTCCCATTTGTTCTCTTGTCTTTCACACATAATTTACTTCCCTCCAAAACATCTTCCTATTTTCCCTAAAGTTTATTGGTACTCTCTCACTCCAATTCTCATTTGCCCTCTTTTTCAACCCCTGCACCTTCCTCTTGACCTGCCACTTTCTCTTATACATCTCCCAATCATTTGCACTCCTTCCTTGTAAGTGCCACCAAAATGCCTCTCTTTTCTCTTTCACTAGTAACTTCACTTCATCATATCACTCACTGCCCTTTATAATCTGCCCACCTCCCACCTTTCGCATGCCACATGCATCTCCTGTGCATGCCATCACTGCTTCCCTAAATGCCTCTCATTCCTCACCCACTCCCCTCACTTCATTTGCTTTCCCCATTTGCCATTTTGCACTCAATCTCTCCTGGTATTTCTTCACATAAGTCTCCTTTCTAAGTTTGGTCACTCTCATCCTCTCTTCTCCATGACACTGCCTCCTCTTTTTTTGAAAACCTCCACAACATTCACCCTCTCCTACAGAAGATAGTGATCAGACTTCCCACCAGCTGTGCCTCTCAGCTCATTTACATATGAAAGTATCTGTTTTACATGGCTATCAATTAGTACATGATGCAATAATGCCCATTGACCATTTCTCTTACATATGTATACTTGTGTATGTTTCTCTTTTTAAACCAGATATTCCCAGTCACCAGTCTTTTTTTAGCACAACTCTACAAGCTTTTCACCATTCCCATTCATAAGACTAAATATCCAGTGCACAGCAATTATACACTCAACTGCCACATTACTTACCATCATATTTAAATCACCTATCACTAATATCCAGTCTCTTGGACCAAAACTGCTGACACACTCAGTTGCTCCCAAAACACTTACCTCTCATGATCTTCCTTCTCATGGCCAGGTGCTTAAGCACCTATAATCACCCATCTCTCGCCACCATCCACTTTCAGTTTTACCCACATCAGAGTAGAAATTACTTCCTTACACTGTATCACACTCTCTTAACTCCTGCTTCAGAATTAGTGCTACTCCCTCCTTAGCTCTTGTCCTCCCATCAACCCCTGACTTCACTCCCAAGGCATTTCCAAACCATTCTTCCCCTTTACCCTTGAGCTTTGTTTCACTCAGAGCCAGAACATCCAGGTTTCTTTCCTCAAACATACTACGTGTCTCTCCTCTCTTCTCATCTTGGTCACATCTACACACATTCAGACACCCCAGTCTGAGCCTTCAAGAGGATGAGCACTCCCTGCTTGACTCTTTCTTCTGTTTCGACTTTTAGAAATTGAAATACAAGAAAGGGAGGGTTTTCATCCCTCGGCACCCACCCACTTTAGTCGCCTTCTATGACACATTGGATATATGGAGGTAGGATCTTTTCTCCCCACATTGTTATTATTATTATTATTATGATGATGGGGTCACAATATAGCACAGTTTGATAAACCAACTTAAACACAGTATGGACACCAAAATTACTTTCATTTTTTTCATGACAACACAAGCAGTCACAGTATAATGCAAGCCCAGCAGGCCACGTGCTGCAAGGTGCTAATGCCACACTGCCCACTGCATCAATTCTTAGCTGGCATTCAGAGAGTAAGGACACATCATTTACCACTTATGTTTCTATGCTTCAGCCCAGTTGTACCCATCACAACTATGCCTAAGCATCCAGCAAGTACTCCTACTACAAGTGAGCTTTTTCAAAAAATTGTTTGAACTTGAGCATGGACCTAGCACTTCAGCATTTGCTCATCATAATTGCGTTAATGAGAGTAGCTTCCGCACTATGAAGAAGGGAACCTCAGAAATGTCTTTTCTTAACCATCTTATTTGAAGATGGTAGTGCATCTCAGGATGCCAACATATGTGAAGATGGAGGATGCTCTTCCATTGAACTCCTTAAAACATCCATAAGAAAATATTCTTATCCTCTAAATTCATGAATTTCAGGAATAGTGGAAAGTATTTTTCTCCTTAAGTGTTAAAGATTATGTTAATAGAATACAGAAAATAGATGTAGGAGTAAGTTTGGATTTTACCCATTTGTGTAATTATAAGAATAGGGATTCTGTAATAATCCAGCACTTTCTATATCAGTCACACTCGACATCACTAGATATATGCTTATGACAAAGTAAAGACTACATTTTAGCTATTCTGTAAGGCTTTAAATGAAAGTCATGATGACATTACACCCCTTTCACAGACCAACCTTCACCTGGAGCAACTTACTCTGCTCTTCCTGCATGCACACATGCCTTACACTTTTGATAAGAACTCACAGCTTCAGGTAGCTTTCCTCTTACAGCATATATTTGTGAGACCTTTCACAAGTCTTCTCAGTCGATCTCATCTTGTGTTCTCCCCAGACCCATAAATGCCACTAACAAATCTTACTGTTTCTTTAAGTATTTCTTACACACATTATTTAAAGCAAACACCTGATGATCCTCACATTCTCTACCATTCCAGAAACCACATTGTTCCTCTGCAATCTGATGCTCAGTACATGCCTTCACCCTCATAATCACCAAATCCCATAAAATATGCCAGCTACACTCAACAGACATACCTCTTTAGCTTGAATAATCACATTTGTTCCCCTAGCTTTTATACTGTTGCATTATACATGTATTACACCACTCTCGGGCTTCACCATAACCCATACGTACATTTAAAATCCCAGCTTACCAGTCAATGGCACAGTCACCCCACTTTCTTTAAGGAATCCAGCTGCAGTACCATCCATTCTAGCTGCCTTGCCACATTGTATCATATGCAAAGCTTTCACCACCTCTTCACCAAACCACTTAACATGACCCTCTTACTTTGCATATTTCTTCATCTCGAACACCCTACATCTGCCATGGTATCATCAAATGTATTCTGCAGGCCTTCAATATACTCACTCCATCTCCTCTTCACCTCATCACTACCTGTTGCTTCTTCCCCACTTGCCCCCTTCGCTGAGGTTCTTATTTGTTCACTTGTTTTTCTCACACTATTAACCTCTTCCCAAAACTAATTATTCTCCCCGAAGTTTACTAATACTCGCTCACCACAAATCTGATGGCCTCCTTTTCAAACCTTGACCTTCCTCTTGACCTCATGCTGCTTTCTCTTGTGCATCTTCAAGTCATTTGCACACTTTGCCTGTAAGTACCTGCCATATACCTCTTTCACAAGCAACTGTACTTCACCATTCCACCAGTCACTGCCCTTTCTCAACTACTCCACTTCCCACCTTTTGCATGCCGCACACCTCTCTCTTACATGCCAACACTGCTTTCATAAATACTTCCTATTCCCCACCAACTCCACTTGGTCCATTTACTCTCACCTTTTGCCATTCTACTCTCAAAATCTCCTGGTATTTCATCACACAGGTCTCTTCCAAGCTCATCCATCATCTCACCCACTTCTATCTATCTTTCTATACCTCTGATGCCCGTTCCCTCAGGCAACCCCCTTTAATTGTACTATTATACACTCTTTTTGTAAACTCCCAGTCTTGCATTCTTTCCACATGCCCAGACCACCTCAAAGTATCACATTTCACCCATTCTCTCACTCCATAATTCATTCCTTCCTTTTGCATTCCTTGCCATAATGCATCTCGCATACACCATTTCATTTCTTCCTTCATTCCATTTAGTCACACCACATGCTCTTCTCAAGTAGCTCAATTCCACAGCCTGGATTTTTTACCTCTATGCCTCATTCCATGTCCGTCTTTCAGCTGCATAGGTCAGGTTTGGGAGGACTATACTGTCCTTTAATCCTCTCTTCATTTCCATACGTACACCTCAAACCTTCATTATTCTGTTGAGGGACCCAATGATTCTTCTACCGTGTACTCTTCTCTCCCTTATCTCTCCTTCCATATCACCACACTTACTTAAGACAGCTCCTAGATACTTAAATTCCCTCACTTCTTCCAGCCTTTTTCCCCCATATCCACAGCACAATTTGATACACTTTCTTCTTTCACACTATATGGTTTAACAATGTCTATACTTAAACTCAGCTTCCTTTCAAACACCATTACTTTACTTTTATTTGCATTTACCTTCGATCTTCTCTGCTTACACACATCATAAAACACTCTTACAACTTTCTGCAACTCCTCCTCACTCTACGCAACTAACACAGTATCATCTGCAAACAGGCTTGCCACTAGCCACCATATCTCACCACCACACTCCATCTCTGCCTCCCTTTTCCTTAGTTTTGCTTTCATCTCTTGTCACTCCATCCATATATATATTAAAAAGCCATGATGACATCACACAGCCCTGCCTCATACCTACATGTTTCCAGCTCTCCATCCACTCTTACACACTCATTTGATCCTCTATAGAAGGCATTTACACCATCCCACCGTTTTTTCCCCTATACCATATATCCTTAACACATCCCACAAAGCATTCCACTCACCTGTTGTACACTTTCTCCAGATCCATAAAAGCTGCATACAGCTTCTTACCTTTCACTAAATACTTTTCCATGGTCATCTTTACTACAAAATCCTGATCCACACATCCCCTACCATTCCTAAAACCCCCTTGCTCTTCACTTATTCTGCATTCTCTCATTTCCATCACTCTGTTAATATTCTTGCATACACTTTTCATGGTGTACTTAATAGACTTATTCTCCTATAATTGCTACACACATCTTTTGCACCTTTTCCTGTGAATAAAGGAACAGTAATAACCTTCACCCAATCCTCAGGCACAACCTTCTGTTTCCATGCTAAGTTCCATATAAGCTACATCCATTTTTATGAGACTTTCTGCTCCATACTTCAGCATTTCAGCCTTAAACCCATCCACTCCAGGTGCCTTTCCTACTTTCAGCCTCATTATTGCCATTCGTACCTCCCTCTTTACTGTAGGCTCCTTCTCTTATATCTTCTTCCTTCCCTCCTCCATGCCCATGCATGTAACAACTGCTGTCTCCCCTTCTCCCACATTCATCAGTTCTTGAAAATGCTCTCTCCATCTTCCTTTCACTTCCTTCTTTTCATTCAGCAATTCCCTTTCCTTTCTTCTCACATCACCATTTCCACTCGTACATCCACCTCTTTCCTTTTTCACCTCCTTCCACTATATATATTAGTTTCTTATTATCCCAAAATTTTTCTCTTAGCTTTCTTCCAAAATCTTCATTCACTCTTTCTTTGCTTTCTTTGATCAGCTTCTTAACATTGTGCTCACATATTTTGTATTTTTCCCTCCTCCATTGCTGAACCCACATCATTTCCTCTTTTCCATAAACGTCTACAAATCTTCACCTTCGCTTCACCAGGTAATAATCAGACATCTCACCAGCTGTCTCTCTCAGTAAATTCACATCCAATAGTCTTTCTTTTGCATGCTTTTCTGTTAGTATATAATCCAATAATGCCTACTTACTATCTTTCCTAGGATGTTAGCATATTAAGAACAATGCTTGATGAAAACTTGCTTTGTATGCCACAGGTACCTTCAGGGGACCTGACAAATTAAGATTTGGGGACTTGTTGTTGCATTAATTTGTATATCATTAGGAACAACTGATTTAGGGTTCATAGTTGCATATATGTGTATTATTGATAAGAAAAATTTCTTTTTTTTTACAAGTGCTACAACTTAGGAGTACTGAATGATGGGAAGTTCAGATTTATAACATATGCATTAGGCAGAGACAAATATGGCAAGTTTTTGGACCATTACCCTTCTTGGTCTGTGTGAATTACTTTCTGGAATTTTTGGGCTTCTATGTAAATATGTTTGCAAATGATGCAAAGTTCATGAGGAAGTGAAAAATGTTGAGAATTGCATCATCTTACAAGGGAAGCAGGAGAGACTTCAGAGTTGGTCTGATACATTGTTGATGAAGTTCAACATGAGTAAATGTGATGTTGAGGGGTTGCATCAAAGTAGACCTTGATATGGCTATCATTTAGCTGGAAATAAGCTGCAGAAATTTGTGTAAGAGAGACTTAGGAGTCGACATTGTCCCTAACCCATCTTAGTCTCCCCTTAAGAGAATCAACTGTATGTTAGCAAATATTAGAATTGTTTTCAAGTTTATGGACAAGGAAATATTCAGCAAGCTGTTCACACTGCACAGAAGGCTAATAAAACTTAAGACGTAATTTTAACATTGGTTATATCACCTAAAGAAGCACAAAGACCTAATAGAATAGGTCCAAAAGAGAGGAACAGTCATTGTACCAGAATTAAGAGAGCTGAGTTACAGGGAATCGCTAGAGGCATTGAATTTGCTCACCATGGAAAGGGAAAAAGTGTGGAGTGAGTTATTCACAACCTTTAAGTGTTTAAAACAGATTGATGACTTAGACAGTGAACAGATCTTCAAGAGATATAGTGGTTGAACAATCAGATGACACAAAATTGAGCAAGGTACTATTTAGAAAGATGTGAAGAAGTACTTTGTAATATGAATGGTGAATGAATGGAATAAAATGAAGACTTGGTAAGTAAAGTCAGCATACAGAAATCTAAATATAGTAAAAAAGAAGAGAATAATGAAGAGATGGGGCACCACAAGTGTAAAACTCCCTTCCCATACTGTCTGTATACGTAGTTACGAAAGAGAAATTGTAAATTTTTGAAAATAAATTTTTTTTTGGCAGGACATTAGACATCATGAGTAACATTTGTTACAGGTGTTTGGTTATAGAGTATGTCATATCAGCTTGATGAATTGAGGTTTTCTTTTGGTAGTTGAATAGCATTTATTTGCACATATTCTCTTGTAGCTATCAGAGGTACTGTCATGTCCAGATCTCTGGTTTTTAGAAATTGAAGATTCTGTTGAGATATTATATCAGATAGTATTCCGATACGGATAGACTTTTTAACCTTAAGTATGTGGTAAAAATTATAATTTTGTTACAGTGTAGTTTACTCCTCACATATTGATGTTAGCTGATGGATTTTGAATTGTTTATTCATTAATGTCTATAAGTCTCCTACATCCATTGATAGAATTGAATGAAATTTGATGTACATTTATGTATTTTTGTTAAATTTTTTCATTTATAGGTCAGTCTTAATAACCAAAATGGATGGTGATTTAGGACCTCTCACACTACCCCAGCCTTCGACTGAACTTCCAGATATTGCACAGTTCCTCAGTATTTATATGTCAGAAGAAGACAGTCTAGCACTTCAGGAGGGGAAACAAAGCACAGCAGGAGGCCAGGTCATGCAGCATAGTGTATTTGGTGTAGGTGAAGCTGTAGCAGCACCATCAAGAGACACTGATTTCAGCATAATGTCCCTTGTGTCACATCATCCCACAGTTGGTAAGATAATTTTGGATTATATTTGGAAATATGTCCTTGGATACACAAATTATATTTCTCTGTATTGGAAAGTTTTTTATGCTTACTGATATTTGATTATTGGCAGCTATTAACTTGATTTAATTTTTATCATTACTTTTTGTGTTTAAGCTCAGAAGTTATGTATGTGTTGTATTTGGTTGTATGATTATTTGCATAATGTACTGTTAATTCAATTATACAGTAAAGTTTGGCAGTTTGAATAATAGGAAGTGTTCATATTACTTTGAAATGAGCTGATTGAATCATGATTTGGTATATATTCTTAATTACCAAGGCACTGAAAACTATAAGGGCGTAAATATCAATCTTGGGACAGGAAGGTAAGGTACTGTTTGCAAAGGAAGCGATATCACTGTTTTCAGTATGGTTCGTTCAAACTGTAGCCTCTGGCAACTGCAGCTTAAGGGTGGTGTGCAACTGTGAGCCAATTATGCACCAAGTTACAAACTTGTGAGCTGGATACATTATAGAATGATGGTAGATTATCAAACTCCTGACCTGAATTTCTCACTGCCTAACCTTTTTCCGGCATTCTTTCATATTGTTGATAAAAGGTTTCCAGATAAGTAGTAAAACTAATAGACCTGTATTCACATCCCATCTATGGATCTGGAGAAGGCATATGATAGGGTAAATAGAGATGCTTTGTTGAAGATCTTAAGAATATATGATTTGGGAGATAAGGTGCTAGAAGCAGTGAGAAGTTTGTATCAAGGGTGTAAGGCATGTGTATGTGTTGGAAGAGAGGAGAGTGAATGGTTTTCAGTGAAGGTGGGTGATGTTACCATGGTTGTTTGATTTGTTTATGGATGGGTTGGTTAGGGAGGTAAATGAAAGAGTCTTGTAGAGAGAGGCAAGTATGCAGTCTGTTGGGTATTGAGAGGGCCTGGGAAGTGAATCAATTGTTGTTCGCCGATGATACAGCACTGGTGACTGATTCGACTGAGAAACTGCTGAAGTTGGTGAATGAGTTTGGAAGAGTGTGTGAAAGGAGAAAGTTGAGAGTGAATGTGAATAAAAGCAAGGTTATCATGTTCAGCAGGGTCGAGGGACGAGGTGGTAGGGAGGTAACTTTGAATGGATTAAAATTGGAGGAAGTAAAGTGTTTTAGATATCTGGGAGTGGACTTGGCAGCTAATGGAACCATGGAAGCAGAAATGAGTCACAGGATGGAGGGGGTGAAGATTACAGGAGCAATGAAGAATGTGTGGAAAGAGAGAACATTATCTCGGAGGGCAAAAGTGTGTATGTTTGAAGGAATAGTAGTTCCAACAATATGGGACATGGGCTATAGATAGGGTTGTGTGGAGGAGTAGGGAATGAAATGTTTGAGGACAGTATATGGTGTGAGGTAGTTTGATTAAGTAATGAAAGGGTAAGAGAGATGCTTGTAAGTAATGAAAGGGTAAGAGAGATGTGTAGAAATAAGAAAGAATGTAGTTGAGAGAGCGAAAGAGGGTGTGTTGAAATGGTTTGGACGTATGAGGAGAATGTGTGAGGAAAGATTTTAAAGAGGACCACACATCATCAACGTATGTAAACTAAATTTTGGATGATTACTGATTGAGGTTAGTATTTCAGTCTTAAAGTATTCCATGAATAAGTTATTGAGGATAGGACTAAAGGGGTTTCCCATTGCAAGACCAAATTTCTGTTGATGAAAATGATAATGCCAACCAGGAATTAGATTTTGTATCTGGTTCAATTTCAAGGGCCTTAGCCAGTAATAGCATTTCTGGGGGTAGTGATTAGCCACAGAGATTGCAGAGAGCCATTGAAAATCTCAAGAAAAATAAAGATATTCATATCACAAAATCAAATAAGACTTGTCAGTTCATTATTTTGAATACAGTGGACTATAGATGTAAACTTCAAGATCTTTCAAATGATAGTGAAACATATGAAAGATTAAAATCCAGTCCCCTTAGTGATAAGTAAGACTCAACCAATTATTAAATAAGCACCAGGATATTCTGAATTTAATAAGGATGGCTATTCCCTCTCTTCCTTATATACATGGTCTCCCTAAAACTTGCAAAGATGGATGTCCCCTCAGACCAATTATCTCCTCTGTTAATTCTTCTGGTTATAAATTATTTGAAGAATGTATGTGAGAAATACTTAGAAAAGCAAATGGATTTGTATGTAGCATTTATGGATCTGGAGAAGGCATATGATAGAGTTGATAGAGATGCTCTGTGGAAGGTATTAAGAATATATGGTGTGGGAGGAAAGTTGTTAGAAGCAGTGAAAAGTTTTTATCGAGGATGTAAGGCATGTGTACGTGTAGGAAGAGAGGAAAGTGATTGGTTCTCAGTGAATGTAGGTTTGCGGCAGGGGTGTGTGATGTCTCCATGGTTGTTTAATTTGTTTATGGATGGGGTTGTTAGGGAGGTAAATGCAAGAGTTTTGGAAAGAGGGGCAAGTATGAAGTCTGTTGGGGATGAGAGAGCTTGGGAAGTGAGTCAGTTGTTGTTCGCTGATGATACAGCGCTGGTGGCTGATTCATGTGAGAAACTGCAGAAGCTGGTGACTGAGTTTGGTAAAGTGTGTGGAAGAAGAAAGTTAAGAGTAAATGTGAATAAGAGCAAGGTTATTAGGTACAGTAGGGTTGAGGGTCAAGTCAATTGGGAGGTGAGTTTGAATGGAGAAAAACTGGAGGAAGTGAAGTGTTTTAGATATCTGGGAGTGGATCTGGCAGCGGATGGAACCATGGAAGCAGAAGTGGATCATAGGGTGGGGGAGGGGGCGAAAATTCTGGGAGCCTTGAAGAATGTGTGGAAGTCGAGAACATTATCTCGGAAAGCAAAAATGGGTATGTTTGAAGGAATAGTGGTTCCAACAATGTTGTATGGTTGCGAGGCGTGGGCTATGGATAGAGTTGTGCGCAGGAGGATGGATGTGCTGGAAATGAGATGTTTGAGGACAATGTGTGGTGTGAGGTGGTTTGATCGAGTGAGTAACGTAAGGGTAAGAGAGATGTGTGGAAATAAAAAGAGCGTGGTTGAGAGAGCAGAAGAGGGTGTTTTGAAGTGGTTTGGGCACATGGAGAGAATGAGTGAGGAAAGATTGACCAAGAGGATATATGTGTCGGAGGTGGAGGGAACGAGGAGAAGAGGGAGACCAAATTGGAGGTGGAAAGATGGAGTGAAAAAGATTTTGTGTGATCGGGGCCTGAACATGCAGGAGGGTGAAAGGAGGGCAAGGAATAGAGTGAATTGGAGCGATGTGGTATACCGGGGTTGACGTGCTGTCAGTGGATTGAATCAAGGCATGTGAAGCGTCTGGGGTAAACCATGGAAAGCTGTGTAGGTATGTATATTTGTGTGTGTGGACGTATGTATATACATGTGTATGGGGGGGGGTTGGGCCATTTCTTTCGTCTGTTTCCTTGCGCTACCTCGCAAACGCGGGAGACAGCGACAAAGTATAAAAAAAAAAAAAATAAATAAATAAATTATTGGCAGTATTCAAGGAAAAATCTCTCCAACACATGTTATTGATAGCTTATATTTTGTGAACAAGGCTAGGAATATTATTTGCCTGAACATAAACTTATTAGTTTTGGTGTGAATTCCCTTTTCATTAAAGTCCCAATTGATGAAACCATCATGTACCTAAGGAGGTAATTACCTGATCTCAGTCTTGCCTCGCCCCTGCCCATAGAAACTTTCATTGACTTAATAGAGCTTTGTGTTTACAATAATGGTTTCCAAGATGATGTAAGAAGTTTTTGTAGACAAATTTGGTCTTGCCATGGGAAACACCCTTAGTCCTATCCTCTGCAACTTATTCGTGGAATCCCTTGAGATGGAAATACTAACTTCAATCAGTAATCATCCAAAAATTGATGATATATGGTCCTTATGGCCATCTTCCCAAGATTGTGATTTTTCTTTAATGAATGAAATGATATTCACCCCACAACCAAAGTCAAAATTGAATGGGAAAACGAAGGCCAATTGCCATTTCTTGATGTGTTGATAATTATGGAATCTGATCACTTGTCCTTCAAAATCTACAGGAAGTCTACCAACTCTGAGAGCTATATACATTATTTTTTAGTGCATGCCTGTAGTTATGTCTACATTTTTAGGAGCATTACGGATATGTGATTCCATAAGTCTGGAAGACAAATATAAGGTGTATCTTTAGGCAGTTATGTTATCCTGAGTGGTTTGTGAATAAGGCTTACTGGAAAGCTAGGAAGACGTTTATGCTTCTCGTAACAAAAATGTGGAAAAGTATAATAAGTCTAAAAGTTTAGTGTTGACCTGTTCCCCTAACTTAGCTAATGTAAGACAGGTACTAAAAAACTGCTTTTAATGATGCTTTCCAGTACAATAACACTATCAGTAAGAGCTGAATTGAAAGTAGGCCAAATTATCCAATAATTGAATGTAAGGCATGTAAAGATGTATACATTGGCCAAAACAGTAACTGAGAAATGCTGTTGGCACTGTCATGTAGCACACAGGGATGACCACAAAATTGTGATCGCTAAATACTGTCATGAAAACAATCACCCTTTATACCTTAACATCCTAATCACATTGTACCCCTCTTCTGATTTTGCTACCTATACCATCATTGAATCTTAATTGCTAATACTGGGAACTTTAATTTGTCCCCAGATAACTTTAAAGCACATCCATTATCAACCAAATCATTATGAAAGAATTTTCAAGAAGTGATAACATAAGAAAAGTAGTTGAACACATCTTGTCACTGAGACCACCACACACACACACACACACACACACACACACACACACACACACACACACACACACACACACACGAGTACACTACACTACACTACACTTTCTGTTTACAATCAGGCCAGTGTGTAGTCAAGAATGACACAGGAGAGACAGAATTTTTGTGGTAGTGTTGGCATTTAAATAATTTTATGAATTGATTGCACCTGATGAGGTGGATCATCTCGGTGAAACGTGAAGTGATTCATGTATTGAAAAATTACGTTAAAAGAATTATCTGAACTACTGAATTGCAATATCACCTTTGCAACTGTTATCACAGACTAGTTTGATCAACATATCAACATGTATATATATATGTACATGTACGTGTATGTGTGTATGAATGGATGTGTCTTTCTTCGTCTGTTTCCTGGCTTTACCTCGCAAACACGGGAAATGGCAATCAAGTGTAATGAAGAATGATGGCTGATGAAAGTTAGGGTGAGAGAGTGTTATTAAATTTTAGGGAGGATAAAAAGATGGTTTGGAAGGAGGTAATTATAGTACATAAGACAAGAGAACAAATGGGAACATTGGTGAAGGGGGCAAATGGGGAGGTAATAACAAGAAGTGATGGAGTGAATATTTTGAAAGTTTGTTGAAGGTGTTTGATAATAGAGCGGCAGATATAGGGTGTTTTGGTCGAGGTGGTGTGTGAAGTGAGAGGGTCAGGGAGAATGGTTTGGTGAACAGAGAAGAGATAAGAAAAGCTTTGCAGAAGATAAAAGCTGGCAAGGCAGCAGGTTTGGATGGTATTGCAGTGGAATTTATTAAAAAAGGGGGTGACTGTGTTGTTGATTGGTTGGTAAGGATATTCAGTGTATGTATGGATCATGGTGAAGTTCCTGAGGATTGATGGAATACATGCATAGTGCCATTGTACAAAGGCAAAAGGGATAAAGGTGAGTGTTCAAATTACAGAGGCATAAGTTTGTTGAGTTTCCTGGGAAATTATATGGGAGGGTATTGATTGAGAGGGTGAAGACATGTACAGAGCATCAGATTGGGGAAGAGCAGTGTGGTTTCAGAAGTGGTAGAGGATGTGTGGATCAGGTGTTTGCTTCGAAGAATGTATGTGAGAAATACTTAGAAAAAGAGATGGATTTGTATGTAGCATTTATGGATCTGGAGAAGGCATATGATAGGGTTGCTAGAGATGCTTTGTGGAAGGTTTTAAGAGCATATGGTGTGGTAAGTAAGTTGCTAGAAGCAGTGAAAAGTTTTTCCCAAGGATGTAAGGCATGTGTACGAGTAGGAAGAGAGGAAAGTGATTGGTTCCCAGCAAATGTCAGTTTTGCGGCAGGGGTGTGTGATGTCTGTATGGTTGTTTTAATTTGTTTATGGATGGGGTGGTTAGGGAGGTAAATGCAAGAGTTTTGGAGAAAGGGATAAGTATGCAGTCTGTTGTGGATGAGAGCACTTGGGAAGTGAGTCAGTTGTTGTTTCCTGATGGTACAGTGCTGTTGGCTGATTCGGGTGAGAAACTGCTGAAGTTGGTGACTGAGTTCGGTAAAGTGTGTGAAGGAAGAAAGTTGAGAGTAAATGTGAATCAGAGCAAGGTTATCAGGTTCAGTATGGTTGAGGGACAAGTTAATTAGGAAGTAAGTTTGAATGGGGAAAACAGGAGGAAGTGAAGTGTTTTAGATATCTGGGAGTGGATTTAGCAGCGGATGGAACCATGGAAGCAGAAGTGAGTCACAGGGGGGGTGGGGGCGAAGGTTCTGGGAGTGTTGAAAAATGTGTGGAAGGCAAGAACATTATCTCGGAGAGCCAAAATTAGTATGTTTGAAGAAATAGTGGTTCCAACAATGTTATATGGTTGCGAGGCATTGGCTATGAGACCAAATTGGAGGTGGAAGGATGGAGTGGAAAAGATTTAAGTGATTGGAGCCTGAACATACAGGAGGTTGAAAGGCGTGCAAGGAATAGAGTGAATTGGAACAATTTGGTATACTGGGGTCAATGTGCTGTCATTGGATTGAACCAGGGCATGTGAAGCGTCTGGGGTAAACCATGGAAAGGTCTGTGGGGCCTGGATGTGGAATGGGAGCTGTGGTTTCGGTGCATTATACATGACAGCTAGAGACTGAGTGTGAACGAATGTGGCCATTTTTGTCTGTTCCTGGCTCTACCTTGCTTGGGTGGATGCTATTTTGTGTGTGGCGAGGTGGTGATGGGAATGGATGAAGGCAGCAACTATGAATATGTCTGTGTATGTATATGTATGTATACATTGAAATGTATATGTACGTGTGTGGGCGTTTATGTATACACATGTGTA
This sequence comes from Panulirus ornatus, assembly GCF_036320965.1. NCBI lineage: Eukaryota > Metazoa > Arthropoda > Malacostraca > Decapoda > Palinuridae > Panulirus > Panulirus ornatus. The sequence goes on from NW_027264807.1 coordinate 61,303, forward strand.
TATACTACCTCGCTAACGCAAGAGACAGCAGTTAAGTATAATAAATAAAATCACTGTCGTGTCTAACATATGTCATAAACATATATCACTTTCTTGCGGAGTGGAAGATAACAATTTGTAAAGGAAAAAAATGTTGGGGAGAGTAAGTGAGCTTGGAAAGGAGATTCACACTTATTTGAAGAATTACTGGGGGAGATTGAGTGTAGAATAGCATAATATGAGAGTAAATGAAGAAAGATGAGTGGGTGGGGAATGGAAGGTGTTAAGAGAAGCAGTAATGGCATATGCAAAAGATACATGTGGCATGTGAGAGGTGGGAGGTGGGCAGGTTAGAAAGAGTAGTTAATGGTGAATGAAGAGGTAAGGCTGCTAGTGAAAGAAATAAGAGAGGTATTTGGGCAGTACTTACAGAAAAGGAATCCATATGATTGAGAGATGCATAGAAGAAAGCAGGAGGAGTTCAAGAGGAAGGTGCAGGGTTTAAAAAAGAGGGCATACTAAAGTTTAGGTGATTAAGTATTAGTAAACTTGGGGGAGTATAAAAGGGTGTTTTGGAAGGAGGTATAATGTGTGAAATACAAGAGAACAAATGGGAACATCGATGAAGGGGGCAAAAGGGGAAGTGATAACGGGTAGTGATGAAGTGAGGAGGATATGGAGCTAGTATTTGAGGGGATTGTTAAACATGTTTGATGATATAGTGACGGATGTAGTAGGGTGTTTTGGTCAGGATGTCATGCAAAGTGAGTGAGTCATTGAGAGTGGTTTGGTAAAGAGAGAAGAGTTGAAAGCCTTGCATATGATGAAATGCAGCAAGGCAGATGGAGTATATGGTGTTGCTGTTGAATTTATTAAGAAAGGGAGTGACTGTGTTTTTAAGGATATTCATTATATGTATGGATCATGATAAGGTCCCTGAGGATTTGCAGAATGTATGTGTAGTGCCATTGAGAAGTTTGCTGATATTCCCTCACCCCTTGTCATTTGCCTTCTTTTTCATCCTCTGCACCTTCCTCTTGCCCTTCTGCTGTCTTTTCTTGTATATCCCCAAATCACTTACATTCATACCCTGCAAATATCCCTGATACACCTTTTTTTTCTTTCACTAGCAACTTAGCTTTGTTATCTCACCACTCACTACCCTTTCTCACTTGTCCATCTCCCACAGACCTTGGCAAAGTGAATGGTAATGTAGTTGAATTCCTTAAGAAAGGGGATGTTGATTGGTAAGTTCAGGTTCACCATATGTATGGCTCATGGTGAGGCACCTTAGGATTGGCAGAATTCCTGTATAGCCCTTTGTACAGAGGTATAGGGGACAAAAGTTTTTGTTCAAATTACAGTGGTATAAGTTTTTTAGTGTTGCTTGTAGATTGTAAGGGTGACTGGTGACTAAGAGGCCGGTGGCATGCATAGAGTGTCAGACTACGAATAATGTGGTTTCAGGATTGGTGGAGGATGTGCTGCAGATCTGGTGTTTGTCCACTCCCATGTCCTCTTTAAGTTTTCTCCATTCAAACTCACACCCCAACTAACCTGTCTCTTTCCATTGTTAAACTTAATAAGCTTGCTTTTCTTCACGTTTACACTCAGCTTTGATCTTTCATACACTCTCCCAAACTCAAGACACCAGCTTCTGCAGTTTCTCACTTGGATTTGTCATCAGCAAACAACTGACTCACCTTTGTGGTCCCACCCCCAACAGACTGCATACCTGCCTCTTTCTCTGAGACCCCTGCATTTACCTCTCATCACCCCATCTGTAAACAGATTAAAAAGCCATGGAAACGTCACACACCCCCTGCTGCAGCCCCACTTTCACGTGGGATCTCTCATCCACCTTTCTGCCTTCATTCACACCTTACTCACTATGTAAAAACTCCACACACCATTCAGTAGCTTTCCCAGTAACTTGCCATTTTACACTCAATCTCTCACACAAGCCTCTTTTCCAAGCTTACTTAATTTGACCACCCAACTGTCACTCATAACATTTCCCCCTTTCCAGAAACCACTATAAATCTTCACCCTTGCTGCCAACATTAGACGGCATTGTAAAATTATATAACTCGCTGGGTAATGCTTTTTCATACACTGAATGCTAGACTAGCAAAGAAACTCATCTTAGATACATTTCATATCTTTAATGCAATTAGAGTGAAGAGACCAACATAGCTAATGTATATAGTCACAGTGTCAAATCATATCTAAAAAAAAGACTTCTCTTTTTCCAGTAGGTGAACCACAAGTGTTTAAAACATATCCAATGGCAGCCCCTCTTGCCACAGGACCTGCACCTGCTCGTACTTCGGTGGTGCCGAAAGTCTTGCCAGCAGTTAAAGCAACACAAGACCCAGTGAAACGTACTGTGACCCAAGATCAAGGAAAACGTCATGTTTGTGAGATTTGCACAAAATCTTTCTCTCGATCTGACAAGCTCACTCTTCATAGACGCACTCATACAGGGGAAAAACCATATGCTTGCTTTTGTGGTAAGAGATTTGCTCGTAGTGACCATTTAAAGATTCATGCTCTTAAGCACAAGATGAACCCTGAAGTTCGCCATGCAATGTTGCTTGAGGCTAGAAATAATAAACAAATAGGAGCTGTAAAAAATCAAGAAAATAATACAATTGAAAAACAGCATTTGGAAGCAGCAATCCAGCTGAAAACAGAAGAGAACATTCATGTGAAGGAAGAGCCAGTGGAAGTTACTGATCAGTTCAATGCACCACCTTATGAAGATACCAGCAAGCAGGAGTGTAATGTTTGCCAGAAAGTATTTGGCTCTATTTATAAACTGTCTCGTCACTTACGCACTCACACTGGAGAGAAACCCTATGTGTGCTTCTGTGGAGAGCGTTTTAGCCGTTCAGATGTCCTTCGCATACACCAAAAGTCCAAACACATTCCTTATAGTACAGAAGTTTATCAGCATTCTGGTGGTGAACCAGTGCAACAGATGACACCAGTTGTTCCAAAACCAAAGGTTAAGAAGACTAAACTCATGAAATCAGATGGCATATACACTTGTGAATATTGCGCTAAAGAATTCAAAGCTGGATACAAGCTCACCGTCCATTTAAGGTACCACACTGGGGAGAAACCTTATGTATGTGATTATTGTGGCAAAGCATTTGCAAGGAGGGACCATATGAAAAAGCACAGAAAAATTCATGCCAAATGAATGTAAAACTCTTTAAACCTTTCAGTATTAAAGAGTAAATTTTGTGATTAATGTGAGCACAAACTCAGTCTTGCATAAAATTGTATTAGAAGTAATTTGTTGCAATACATTTGAATTGAAGTCCAGATTAGGTTAATAAGAAATATTTTTATAGTTTCATATGTAACATAGGAGAAACATAGCAGAAGCCTGATCATACTGAGAGTATCTTGGATCAAAAGTAGGGAACTGTGTATGAAACTTTGTTGTAGATTTTATTAATACATGGAATAATGTGTGCATGCATACATATACATCTTTTTTAATATGAATTTGCTGTTGCATTTTATAAGTAGTGTTGTTAAAACAAATGTCAATATTTTGATACCATGAAAATTCTTTAATACTTCGTGTTTCTAGTCTTATAAATACAGTGTTTAATCCATAGGTAATGCAACTGTTAATCTGGTAATAAAGATTCAGATCATCAAAATTTCTGGAAAGGTTTGGGAAAAGTGCAAATGAAAGTATATAATTGGTATGGTAGTTATAGTCTTTTGCTGTTTGAAATGTGAAACATACAGACTTTTATGACCCACTTTTAAGCATTTCCTTAGAAGATTTGTCTGATGAATAAGATTCTTCTGAATTATTCTTTATACATAGTTTGCATGTTTGTTTGTTTTTTGCGCAAGAAATGAAGACATGGAAAGTGTAAGCCTGTTATGGTACAAATTCATACTCCTTTGGAAATGAGGACAGAGGCAGCTCTCTCTCTCTCTCCCCCCAAACATATTATCTCTGTATAGCAATACCTCCCAGACCCAGGCATTTTGAGTGCCAGATTCTCCATGACCTGAATGTTTGGAGGACTTTTTAGTGTCTGAGTTACAGGAGAAAACATATGTACTAAATCATGTTAAGGATGTTTTGTTCACGTGGATGTGTTTCTTCTCCATCAGAAAACTAAGTCCTGATTAGTTGGTGTGTGCAAATGGGCATCTGATTGTCCAGTAACACTTCTGTTGGCTTTTCCAACATCTCTTATCTCAATCCTCTTGCATGTTTTTTTTCATGAATATCTTGAAGTTATTTGAAACAGAGTGAACTTTTCTTGCACTTTACAGTATGACGAGTGCAATGTATTACTTCTATTGTTTCATTTAGATTTTATCAATGTATCTATCTTTCTGTATCTCTTAATGTCTGTTCCCTTCAAGAACTCCATTAAAGGGATGTCCACAGCATCCGAGTCTCCATAACTGGTAATGCTTTGTAGTTTTTAATGCTTCACACTTAACTGGCCACTGGCAGAAGGCAACTCTAGCAACGTGTTTTCAGAGGCTCCTACCTAATGTTCCTACCAGCTACTGCTACTTACTGTCTTTTAATGTTCCAACCTATTATCTCTTCGAAATGCTGCCACCTTATGTCCCTACTTAATTCTACTTACTGGACTCTCTCTCTCTCTCTCTCTCTCTCTCTCTCTCTCTCTCTCTCTCTCTCTCTCTCTCTCTCTCTCTCTCTCTCTCTCTCTCACGCACAAAGTGTCCCATACCAAAACCATGCCTGACCTCCTCACAAAGAAGGCACCCAGTAAAAGTTTGCACATCCACATGAAGGAAAACATGTAAATTATAAACAAACTAGATAACAAAGTGCCTGTGAAAGACATTTTTAACCAATGTAATACAGGTTTGGTCAGTAGAGTATGACATTCACACTGCCAGAGAGATTTAAGGCCTTTTGGCATTGCCATTAAGCCTTAAGTGAGGCATAATAGATATTGCCCCAATAAAGACAGCCAACAAACAGTTTGAAACCATTGATAAGGTAGTATATGTGTGTATACATCCAGCAAAGGTGTAATGAAGCATTGGTCATATGCATGGAACTGATTTCTGTTGCCACCCAATTTGCTGACGCTAAAGATAATTGTTTTTAGGTTAAAATAAAATACTACATAGTAGAGATACTTTTTATTGAAAATGTTTAAACAAATCAAACAAAAAGTACTCACATAAGGTATACCCTTTTTGTCTCAGAACTGTACATCATTGCACACCATTTAATCCTGGTTTGGGAGGTATCACTATCGTGTTGAATTCATCCTGTAGAACCTAGTTAGTCAGCCATCACCAACAAAGTGTTTTACAAACTTTTTCTGGTCAAAACAAAGAATGTTTTATTGTTACTGATGAGTACTAGTAACATATTTAAGTAATATGCAAGATGAATTGTATACTGATAATGTTAGGTTCTTGTATTATCCAGGCTTACTTTTAAGATAACTTTGAAAAAAAAAGTTACCAAATTACAAGATCTCATCATGTTGACAACTGAAAATAGACATTTTATTTAAGAATATATTATTGTGTCACATAGCAGCCATTAAATGAGATACTGTTACTAAAGAAACTGGATTTACATACCAGAAAATAGGCATAAATTGCCAAGATGGTACAGTTGAAATTGTAACGCTATAGAAAATACGTATGACAAGACAATAGCTGCAAATTAATTGTCCCATGCCAGTGTGATAGTTGGTCTCAGTTTACATTATATAATGGGAGAATATGGGTTGTTCCAGTATTAGAAAAGGTTTTGAAAGTGATGAATATGAAAAGATCATATTTCCAAGAAAAATTGATTATGCAAGTCTTGCAGTAGTTTTAGGGGGCTGTCAAGAAAATCAGATGTTCAGAGGTAAGCAGCATCCCGTTAGTTCTCCTGTTGTATATTGATTCATATTCAATATTTTCATCAAAGTTATTCATTCTCCATGTGGGGTTAAGTACTTCTCTGATGATGTAGAATTTTCCTTAGTTTGACCCGTTATTGTCTTAAGGTCAGGTACTTTACATAATATTTAAAATTTGCATCAGTATGACAGATGATTCTTTCCTAGAGGGAGCTTTGTAGGTCCACTAAATATGATGTTTTTGCCATTAGTTCAGAATCTTTGTACTAGACATTTCAAAAGACTAACTTTTCAAGTATTTTTAAGAAAGCCAAGTGGCGATTATTACTTTCGAGTCCTAAAAACTGTTATTACTAGTTTCATACTCCTCAGCACCATATAACTGCCAGAAAATGTTATAATACTTTTGTACAATAATAGTAAAAGATATGTATATTTGCGTATAAATAAGTATTTTGTTAATTTTTTTACATATGCAATTTACATCTTACTCATTATTATGGGTCAAGATTTTTTAATCATTTGTTACTTTATAAAAATTTTTTACCCAACCACAAGACAATATTGAATGTATTGCTACAAGATTTAGGTTGGCTTCCTACATGTTATTGGTCAGTTCCTTTTTTTCCCCATTTCTTGTTGATTGAGATTACACTTGGTGACTGTAAGGTAACTAGTGATGGCGTACTTCCATATCACGTGTTTTCATTAATGTACATGCTTATTGTTGAAGTGTGTGTCATTGATGTAGATTTCTTGGGTTGTTGAGTTTCAGGAAACTGTTTACAAATCTGTACAAAGATGATTTGTTGTAATGTGTCCCCTTGCCACCACTGTAGCATAAATGGTATTTTTGTTCATGAACACTGTAGCATATATGGTGTATTTGTTCATGGGCATTGTAACATATTAATATGCTATACTGTATTTGTTTATGATCATTGTATCATATACAGTACACTTGTTTGTGAGGTTTATGGCATACATGCTAGTAGTTTGCCATCACTAGTAATGAAGAATCTAGACTCTGCCATTACGCATTGACCCTGTGAGCAATAGCTAGTCATAAGAATACTCTTTAATTATATGCTCTAGTCATAGATGTATTGTATTTATAGTGAAGATATGATAGATATTCCAATCATTCCAGATTTGTATGGTACAAACTCATGAAAGGTGAATAATTCGATAAAGGTTAATCAAGTTCTCTATAGTGCATAAAGGTCTTTTACATATTCCGACAAAACTTTAGTTTAAATTTTGGGCTTTGTAAAGGAAGAGTTATCATTGTGAAGTTCATTGAAATATAATTTCTTTGTCATAGTCAAAAGTTTTGTAAACTTGATGCAGGTAAAAGTAGTAATGTGTGTGTGCAGTCATGAAGAATATTATTTGTAGGTATGTGAAGTTCTTTTCTCACAAAATGCTTAATTTTTTCTTTCCAGTGTATATGTCCCATTTTTTATGCTGCATGCTTTTCTTTGTTTACAGCAGGTTTGCAGATGATTTTGAGGACAACACATTTACTAATTTCCATTTACATGTTCAGATATTTCATAATCATAGCCCTTAAATCTTGTAGTTTTTTAAGTACATTAGGGGATTTATTGCATTGGCCTTTTTATTTATTCTTTAAGTAACTCCTTAAGTGTTATATCTATGAAAAATTTATGTTGCAAAGAAATGGGAAGTGTAATAGAGTTTTTAATTTCAGTGCTCATAACTTTTAAGTTTCCAGATGATTTTTGGGGGAGGTCAGAGACTTAATACTGCTTGTACTTTTGAGCATTATGTAGAAATTAGTGTTATAAGTTTGATATTGTATAGAATGACATAAATAAACTTTCCTTTTTTCTGATCATGTTTCCATTGTAGTTACTTTTGATGATTGTTTAAGGTATACAAAGGTAACTGTAAGTGAGACAAACTGCAGATATAACAGGAAGCAAACATGGGTACATGTTTCACAGGATTGATACCCTTTCAATAATCATTGCAGTCTTCTGGAGATTGCTGAAGAAATGTAGACAATTTTTTTTTTTTTTTTTTTACAAAGGTTACCACTGATCAGTTCAGGACATTTGTAATGGAACAGTAACATAATTGTACAATTAGTTAGTAATGTCAAAGCTGTCAAACCACAGGTTATACAAGTAGTGGCTGTAAGTCTATTACAAAAACGTAACTACTGACCATAGCTGAAAGTTGTCAATTATGTCCTTTAAAAAGAAAAAGGTTGAATAAAGTGACTAGCTGTGAGCTCAAGTAGCCCTGCTTGAATGAAGCAGTGTAGTGTGTAATGTCAAAATTCCAGGTCGGGGATTGAAAAGATTTACAATTCACTCTGTTCCTTGCATGTCTTTCATCCTCCTGTATGTTCAGGCCCTGATCACACAAAATCTTTCTCAATCCATCCTTCTACCTCTAATTTGGTCTCCCGCTTCTCCTCGTTCCCTCCACCTCTGACGCATATATCCTCTTTGTCAATCTTTCCTCACTAATTCTCTCCATGTGACCAAACGATTTTAATACACCTTCTGCTCTCTCAACCACACTCTTTTTATTACCACACATCTCTCCTACCCTTTCATCACTTACTCGATCAAACCACCTCACACCACATATTGTCCTCAAACATTTCATTTCTAACACATCTACCACCCCGCACAACCCTATCTATAGCCCATGACTCACAACCATATAATATTGTTGTAACTACTTTTTTCGTACTATTTGCCATTTCCCGTGTTAGCGAGGTAGCGTTAAGAACAGAGGACTGGGCCTTTGAGGGAATATCCTCACCTGGCCCCCTTCTCTGTTCCTTCTTTTGGAAAATTAAAAAAAAAAGAAATGAGAAGGTAGGATTTCCTGCCCCCCACTCCCTTCCCTTTTAGTCGCCTTCTGCGACACGCAGGAAATATGTGGGAAGTATTTGTTCTCCCCTATCCCCTATACTATTTTATTCATTTATTTATTTTGTTTTGTCACTGTCTCCCGCATTAGCGAGGTAATGCAAGGAAACAGATGAAAGAACGGCCCAACCCACCCACATACACGTATATACATACACGTCCACACACACAAATATACATACCTATCCATCTCAACGTATACGTTTTTTTTTTTTTTTTTTTTTTTGCTGTCTCCCGCGTTTGCGAGGTAGCGCAAGGAAACAGACGAAAGAAATGGCCCAACCCACCCCCATACACATGTATATACATACGTCCACACACGCAAATATACATACCTACACAGCTTTCCATGGTTTACTCCAGACGCTTCACATGCCTTGATTCAATCCACTGACAGCACGTCAACCCCGGTATACCACATCGCTCCAATTCACTCTATTCCTTGCCCTCCTTTCACCCTCCTGCATGTTCAGGCCCTGATCACACAAAATCTTTTTCACTCCATCTTTCCACCTCCAATTTGGTCTCCCTCTTCTCCTCGTTCCCTCCACCTCCGACACATATATCCTCTTGGTCAATCTTTCCTCAATCATTCTCTCCATGTGCCCAAACCATTTCAAAACACCCTCTTCTGCTCTCTCAACCACGCTCTTTTTATTTCCACACATCTCTCTTACCCTTACGTTACTTACTCGATCAAACCACCTCACACCACACATTGTCCTCAAACATCTCATTTCCAGCACATCCATCCTCCTGCGCACAACTCTATCCATAGCCCACGCCTCGCAACCATACAACATTGTTGGAACCACTATTCCTTCAAACATACCCATTTTTGCTTTCCGAGATAATGTCCTCGACTTCCACACATTCTTCAAGGCTCCCAGGATTTTCGCCCCCTCCCCCACCCTATGATCCACTTCCGCTTCCATGGTTCCATCCGCTGCCAGATCCACTCCCAGATATCTAAAACACTTCACTTCCTCCAGTTTTTCTCCATTCAAACTCACCTCCCAATTGACTTGACCCTCAACCCTACTGTACCTAATAACCTTGCTCTTATTCACATTTACTCTTAACTTTCTTCTTTCACACACTTTACCAAACTCAGTCACCAGCTTCTGCAGTTTCTCACATGAATCAGCCACCAGCGCTGTATCATCAGCGAACAACAACTGACTCACTTCCCAAGCTCTCTCCTCCCCAACAGACTTCATACTTGCCCCTCTTTCCAAAACTCTTGCATTCACCTCCCTAACAACCCCATCCATAAACAAATTAAACAACCATGGAGACATCACACACCCCTGCCGCAAACCTACATTCACTGAGAACCAATCACTTTCCTCTCTTCCTACACGTACACATGCCGTACATCCTCGATAAAAACTTTTCACTGCTTCTAACAACTTGCCTCCCACACCACATATTCTTAATACCTTCCACAGAGCATCTCTATCAACTCTATCATATGCCTTCTCCAGATCCATAAATGCTACATACAAATCCATTTGCTTTTCTAAGTATTTCTCACATACATTCTTCAAAGCAAACACCTGATCCACACATCCTCTACCACTTCTGAAACCACACTGCTCTTCCCCAATCTGATGCTCTGTACATGCCTTCACCCTCTCAATCAATACCCTCCCATATAATTTACCAGGAATACTCAACAAACTTATACCTCTGTAATTTGAGCGCTCACTCTTATCCCCTTTGCCTTTGTACAACGGCACTATGCACGCATTCCGCCAATCCTCAGGCACCTCACCATGAGTCATACATACATTAAATAACCTTACCAACCAATCAACAATACAGTCACCCCCTTTTTTAATAAATTCCACTGCAATACCATCCAAACCTGCTGCCTTGCCGGCTTTCATCTTCCGCAAAGCTTTTACTACCTCTTCTCTGTTTACCAAATCATTTTCCCTAACCCTCTCACTTTGCACACCACCTCGACCAAAACACCCTATATCTGCCACTCTATCATCAAACACATTCAACAAACCTTCAAAATACTCACTCCATCTCCTTCTCACATCACCACTACTTGTTATCACCTCCCCATTTGCACCCTTCACTGAAGTTCCCATTTGCTCCCTTGTCTTACGCACTTTATTTACCTCCTTCCAGAACATCTTTTTATTCTCCCTAAAATTTAATGATACTCTCTCACCCCAACTCTCATTTGCCCTTTTTTTCACCTCTTGCACGTTTCTCTTGACCTCCTGTCTCTTTCTTTTATACATCTCCCACTCAATTGCATTTTTTCCCTGCAAAAATCGTCCAAATGCCTCTCTCTTCTCTTTCACTAATACTCTTACTTCTTCATCCCACCACTCACTACCCTTTCTAATCAACCCACCTCCCACTCTTCTCATGCCACAAGCATCTTTTGCGCAGTCCCTCACTGATTCCCTAAATACATCCCATTCCTCCCCCACTCCCCTTACTTCCATTGTTCTCACCTTTTTCCATTCTGTACTCAGTCTCTCCTGGTACTTCCTCACACAGGTCTCCTTCCCAAGCTCACTTACTCTCACCACCCTCTTCACCCCAACATTCACTCTTCTTTTCTGAAAACCCATACAAATCTTCACCTTAGCCTCCACAAGATAATGATCAGACATCCCTCCAGTTGCACCTCTCAGCACATTAACATCCAAAAGTCTCTCTCGCGCGCCTGCCAATTAACACGTAATCCAATAACGCTCTCTGGCCATCTCTCCTACTTACATAAGTATACTTATGTATATCTCGCTTTTTAAACCAGGTATTCCCAATCATCAGTCTCTTTTCAGCACATAAATCTACAAGCTCTTCACCATTTACAACACTGAACACCCCATGTATACCACATTACTGCCACATTACTCACCTTTGCATTCAAATCACCCATCACTATAACCCGGTCTCGTGCATCAAAACCACTAACACACTCATTCAGCTGCTCCCAAAACACTTGCCTCTCATGATCTTTCTTCTCATGCCCAGGTGCATATGCACCAATAATCACCCATCTCTCTCCATCAACTTTCAGTTTTACCCATATTAATTGAGAATTTACTTTCTTACATTCTATCACATACTCCCACAACTCCTGTTTCAGGAGTACTGCTACTCCTTCCCTTGCTCTTGTCCTCTCACTAACCCCTGACTTTACTCCCAAGACATTCCCAAACCACTCTTCCCCTTTACCCTTGAACTTTGTTTCACTCAGAGCCAAAACATCCAGGTTCCTTTCCTCAAACATACTACCTATCTCTCCTTTTTTCACATCTTGGTTACATCCACACACATTTAGGCACCCCAATCTGAGCCTTCGAGGAGGATGAGCACTCCCCGCGTGACTCCTTCTTCTGTTTCCCATTTTAGAAAGTTAAAAAAAATACAAGGAGGGGAGGATTTCCGGCCCCCCGCTCCCGTCCCCTTTAGTCGCCTTCTACGACACGCGAGGAATGTGTGGGAAGTATTCTTTCACCCCTATCCCCAGGGAAGTGAGTCAGTTGTTGTTCGCTGATGATACAGCGCTGGTGGCTGATTCATGTGAGAAACTGCAGAAGCTGGTGACTGAGTTTGGTAAAGTGTGTGAAAGAAGAAAGTTAAGAATAAATGTGAATAAGAGCAAGGTTATTAGGTACAGTAGGGTTGAGGGTCAAGTCAATTGGGAGGTGAGTTTGAATGGAGAAAAACTGGAGGAAGTGAAGTGTTTTAGATATCTGGGAGTGGATCTGGCAGCGGATGGAACCATGGAAGTGGAAGTGGATCATAGGGTGGGGGAGGGGGCGAAAATTCTGGGAGCCTTGAAGAATGTGTGGAAGTCGAGAACATTATCTCGGAAAGCAAAAATGGGTATGTTTGAAGGAATAGTGGTTCCAACAATGTTGTATGGTTGCGAGGCGTGGGCTATGGATAGAGTTGTGCACAGGAGGATGGATGTGCTGGAAATGAGATGTTTGAGGACAGTGTGTGGTGTGAGGTGGTTTGATCGAGTAAGTAACGTAAGGGTAAGAGAGATGTGTGGAAATAAAAAGAGCGTGGTTGAGAGAGCAGAAGAGGGTGTTTTGAAATGGTTTGGGCACATGGAGAGAATGAGTGAGGAAAGATTGACCAAGAGGATATATGTGTCGGAGGTGGAGGGATCGAGGAGAAGAGGGAGACCAAACTGGAGGTGGAAAGATGGAGTGAAAAAGATTTTGTGTGATCGGGGCCTGAACATGCAGGAGGGTGAAAGGAGGGCAAGGAATAGAGTGAATTGGAGCGATGTGGTATACCGGGGTTGACGTGCTGTCAGTGGATTGAATCGGGGCATGTGAAGCGTCTGGGGTAAACCATGGAAAGCTGTGTAGGTATGTATATTTGCGTGTGTGGACGTATGTATATACATGTGTATGGGGGTGGGTTGGGCCATTTCTTTCGTCTGTTTCCTTGCGCTACCTCGCAAACGCGGGATACAGAAAAAAAAAAATATATATATATACACACACACACACACACACACAAACACACACATACATACGCACATATACACACACACACACATACATATATATACATATGAAAAATGTAAGAAACAATTTAGAAAACTGAAACTTCTAGCTTGAAATGAAATGAAAAAATGAATGTCACATGATGGTTCAACCTCTGGCTATGGAAAAAGGAAATGTATAATTTATTTACACAAACATATACATATATATATATATATATATATATATATATATATATATATATATATATATATGTATATATATATATATATATATATATATATATATATATATATATATATATATATATATATATGTATATATATATATATATTTTTTTTTTTTTTTTTTTTTTTTTTTTTATTCCTCGTCTCTGTCTCCCGCGGTTGCGAGGTAGCGCAAGGAAACAGACGAAAGAAATGGCCCAACCCCCCCCATACACATGTACATACACACGTCCACACACGCAAATATACATACCTACACAGCTTTCCATGGTTTACCCCGGACGCTTCACATGCCTTGATTCAATCCACTGACAGCACGTCAACCCCTGTATACCACATCGCTCCAATTCACTCTATTCCTTGCCCTCCTTTCACCCTCCTGCATGTTCAGGCCCCGATCACACAAAATCCTTTTCACTCCATCTTTCCACCTCCAATTTGGTCTCCCTCTTCTCCTCGTTCCCTCCACCTCCGACACATATATCCTCTTGGTCAATCTTTCCTCACTCATTCTCTCCATGTGCCCAAACCATTTCAAAACACCCTCTTCTGCTCTCTCAACCACGCTCTTTTTATTTCCACACATCTCTCTTACCCTTACGTTACTTATTCGATCAAACCACCTCACACCACACATTGTCCTCAAACATCTCATTTCCAGCACATCCATCCTCCTGCGCACACCTCTAAACATAGCCCACGCCTCGCAACCATACAACATTGTTGGAACCACTATTCCTTCAAACATACCCATTTTTGCTTTCCGAGATAATGTTCTCGACTTCCACACATTCTTCAAGGCTCCCAGAATTTTCGCCCCTCCCCCACCCTATGATTCACTTCCGCTTCCATGGTTCCAAATCCACTCCCAGATATCTAAAACACTTCACTTCCTCCAGTTTTTCTCCATTCAAACTTACTTCCCAATTGACTTGACCCTCAACCCTACTGTACCTAATAACCTTGCTCTTATTCACATTTACTCTCAGCTTTCTTCTTTCACACACTTTACCAAACTCAGTCACCAGTTTCTGCAGTTTCTCACACAAATCAGCCACCAGCGCTGTATCATCAGTGAACAACAACTGACTCACTTCCCAAGCTCTCTCACCCACAACAGACTGCATACTTGCCCCTCTTTCCAAAACTCTTGCATTCACCTCCCTAACAACCCCATCCATAAACAAATTGAACAACCATGGAGACATCACACACCCCTGCCACAAACCTACATTCACTGAGAACCAATCACTTTCCTCTCTTCCTACACGTACACATGCCTTACATCCTCAATAAAAACTTTTCACTGCTTCTAACAACTTGCCTCCCACACCATATATTCTTAATACCTTCCATAGAGCATCTCTATCATATGCCTTCTCCAGATCCATAAATGCTACATACAAATCCATTTGCTTTTCTAAGTATTTCTCACATACATTCTTCAAAGCAAACACCTGATCCACACATCCTCTACCACTTCTGAAACCACACTGCTCTTCCCCAATCTGATGCTCTGTACATGCCTTCACCCTCTCAATCAATATCCTCCCATATAATTTCCCAGGAATACTCAACAAACCTATACCTATGTAATTTGAGCACTTACTTTTATCCCCTTTGCCTTTGTACGATGGCACTATGCAAGCATTCCGCCAATTCTCAGACACCTCACCATGAATCATACATACATTAAATAACCTTACCAACCCATCAACAATACAGTCACCCCCTTTTTTTTTTTATAAATTCCACTGCAATACCATCCAAACCCGCTGCCTTGCAGGCTTTCATATTCCGCAAACCTTTTACTACCTCTTCTCTGTTTACCAAATCATTTTCCCTAACCCTCTCACTTTGCACACCACCTCGAACAAAACACCCTATATCTGCCACTCTATCATCAAACACATTCAACAAACCTTCAAAATACTCACTCCATCTCCTTCTCACATCACCACTACTTGTTATCACCTCCCCATTACCCCCCTTCACTTACGCACTTTATTTACCCTATACTATATATATGTATCTTTTTATTATTATTATTATAGTTAATCTCCATTTCCCATGTCAGTAAGGTGGCACCAGGAAACAGATGAAGAATGGCCTACTGACTTATATACAAATATATATAAACAAAAATGCCCATACATACACATACAGAGATACATACATGTATACACAAATACATATTCATACTTGCTTGCTTACAATCTATTCCCAGTGCCACCCTGCCCCACAGGAAACTGCATTACTGCCCCCTGCTTGTGAGGTAGTGCAAGGAACAGACAAAAAAAGGCCACATTCGTTCACACTCAATAGCTGTCATGTGTAATGCACCGTAACCACAGCTCTTTATCCACATCCAGGCCCCACAAACCTTTCCATGGTTTACCCTAGACATTTCACATGCCCTGGGTCAGTCCGACATTGACAGCAAATCGACCCTGGTATACCACGTTGCTCCAATCCTTTCTATTCCTTGCATGTCTATCACCCTCCTGTATGTTCAGTCCCCAATCACTCAAAATCTTTTTCACTCCATTCTTCCACAACACAGCCTCCCCCTTTCTTAATGAATTCTACTACAATACCATCCAAACCAACTGGCACCTGAGGCCATCCTGTTCCACAGGAAACAGCAACAAATGCATGAAAGAAAACAGAAAATTATATATATCCCAAGGGATAGGGGAGAAAGAATACTTCCCACGTATTCCCCGTGTGTCACAGAAGGCGACTAAAGGGAGAGGGAGCAGGAAGCTAGGACCTGACCCCCCCCTTTGAAATAGCTCATCCTCCTCGAAGACTCATATTGGGGTGTTTGAATGTGTGTGGCTGTAACCAAGATGAGAAGAAAGAAGAGATAGGTAGTATGTTTAAGGAAAGGAACCGGGATGTTTTGGCTTTGAGTGAAATGAAGCTCAAGAGTAAAGAGTGGTTTGGGAATGTCTTGGGAGTAAAGTCAGGGGTTGGTGAGAGGACAAGAGCAAAGGAAGGAGTATCACTACTGAAGCAGGAGTTGTGGGAGTATGTAATTGAGTATAAGAAGATAAATTCTAGATTGATAAGGGATGGAGAGAGATGGGTGATTACTGGTGCCTATGCACCTGGTCATGAGACGTAAGTGTTTTGAGAGCAGCTGAGTGAGTGTGTTAGCAGCTTTGATGCAAGAGACCGGGTTATAGTGATGGGTGATTTGAATGCAAAGGTGAGTAATGTGGAAGTTGAGGGTATAACTGGTGTACATGGGGTGTTCAGTGTTGTAAATGGAAATGGTGAAGAGCTTGTAGATTTATGTGCTAAAAAAGGACTGGTGATTGGGAATATCTGGATTAAAAAGAGAGATATACATACATATACATATACATATATACATATGAATAGATGGTCAAAGGGCATTACTGGATTACGTGATAACTGATAAGAGCATAAAAGATAGACTTTTGGATGTTAATGTGCTGAGAAGGGCAGCTGGAGGGATGTCTGACCACAATCTTGTGGAGGCAAAGGTGAAGATTTATAGAGGTTTTCAGAAAAGAAGAAAGAATGTTTGGGAGAAGAAAGTGGTGAGAGTATGTGAGCTTGGAAAGGAGACATGTGAGGAAGTACCAGGAGAGACTGAGCATAGAATGGCAAAAGGTGAGAGCAAATGACAACAGAGGAGTGAAGGAGAAATGGTGTGTATTTAGGGAATGGCTTGCGCAAAAGATGCATGTGGCATGAGAAAGGTGGGAGGTGGGCAGATTAGAAAGGATAATGAGTGGTGGGATCAAGAAGTAAGATTGTTAGTGAAAGAGAAGAGAAAGAGGCGTTTGGAGGATTTTTGCAGGAAAGTAGTGCAAATGACGGAGATGTATAAAAGAAAGCAGCAGGAGGTCAAGAGAAAGGTGCAAGAGGTGAAAAAGAGGGCAAATGACTTTTGGGGTGAGAGAATATTAAATTTTAGGAAGAATAAAAAGATCTTTTGGAAGGAAGTAAACAACATGCATAAGACAAGAGAACAAATGAGAACATCGGTGAAGGGGGCAAGTGGGAAGGTAATAACAAGTAGTGATAAAGTTAGAAGGAGATGGAGTGAGTATTTTGAAGATTTGTTGAATGTGTCTGATGATAAGAGTGACAGATACAGGGTGTTTTGGTTGGGGTGGTAAGCAAAGCAAGAGGGTCAGGGAGAATGGTTTGGTATAAAGATAAGAGGTAGCGAAAGCCTTGCGGAAGATGAAATCTGGCAAGGTGATGGTTTTGGATGGTATTGCAGTAGAATTTATTAAAAAGGGGTGACTGACTGGCCTTTTTTGTCTCTACCTGGTGCTCCCTTGCTGGGAGGGATGCTATTTCATGTGTGGCGGGGTGGCGATGGGAATGGATGAAAGCAGCAAGTATGAATATGTATTTATTTATTTATTTATTTTGCTTTGTCGCTGTCTCCCGCGTTTGCGGGGTAGCGCAAGGAAACAGACGAAAGAAATGGCCCAACCCACCCCCATACACAATGCTTATACATACACGTCCACACACACAAATATACATACCTATACATCTCAATGAGTGAGTATTTTGAAGATTTGTTGAATGTGTCTGATGATAAGAGTGACAGATACAGGGTGTTTTGGTTGGGGTGGTAAGCAAAGCAAAAGGGTCAGGGAGAATGGTTTGGTATACAGATAAGAGGTAGCGAAAGCCTTGCAGAAGATGAAATCTGGCAAGGTGATGGTTTTGGATGGTATTGCAGTAGAATTTATTAAAAAAGGGTGACTGACTGGCCTTTTTTGTCTCTACCTGGTGCTCCCTTGCTGGGAGGGATGCTATTTCATGTGTGGCGGGGTGGCGATGGGAATGGATGAAAGCAGCAAGTATGAATATGTATTTATTTATTCATTTATTTTGCTTTGTCGCTGTCTCCCGCGTTTGCGGGGTAGCGCAAGGAAACAGATGAAAGAAATGGCCCAACCCACCCCCATACACAATGCTTATACATACACGTCCACACACGCAAATATACATACCTATACATCTCAATGTACACATATATATACACACACAGACACATACATATATACCCATACACACAATTCACACTGTCTGCCTTTATTCATTCCCATCGCCACCTCGCCACACATGAAATACCATCCCCCTCCCCCCTCATGTGTGCGAGGTAGCACTAGGAAAAGACAACAAAGGCCCCATTCGTTCACACTCAGTCTCTAGCTGTCATGCAATAATGCCCGAAACCACAGCTCCCTTTCCACATCCAGGCCCCACAAAACTTTCCATGGTTTACCCCAGACGCTTCACATGCCCTGATTCAATCCACTGACAGCACGTCAACCCCGGTATACCACATCGATCCAATTCACTCTATTCCTTGCCCTCCTTTCACCCTCCTGCATGTTCAGGCCCCGATCACACAAAATCTTTTTCACTCCATCTTTCCACCTCCAATTTGGTCTTCCACTTCTCCTCATTCCCTCCACCTCCAACACATATATCCTCTTGGTCAATCTTTCCTCACTCATTCTCTCCATGTGACCAAACCATTTCAAAACACCCTCTTCTGCTCTCTCAACCACGCTCTTTTTATTTCCACACATCTCTCTTACCCTTACATTACTTACTCGATCAAACCACCTCACACCACACATTGTCCTCAAACTTCTTCATTTCCAGCACATCCACCCTCCTGCGCACAACTCTATCCAAAGCCCACGCTATATAGCCCTCCTATATATATATATATATATATATATATATATATATATATATATATATATATATATATATATAGGAGGTAAGGGGAGTGGGGGAGGAATGGGATGTATTTAGGGAAGCAGTGATGGCTTGCGCAAAAGATGCTTGTGGCATGAGAAGCGTGGGAGGTGGGCAGATTAGAAAGGGTAGCGAGTGGTTTGATGAAGAAGTAAGATTATTAGTGAAAGAAAAGAGAGAGGCATTTGGACAATTTTTGCAGGGAAATAATGGAAATGAGTTGGAGATGTATAAAAGAAAGAGGCAGGAGGTCAAGAGAAAGGTGCAAGAGGTGAAAAAGAGGGCAAATGAGAGTTGGGGTGAGAGAGTATCATTAAATTTCAGGGAGCATAAAAAGATGTTTTGGAAGGAGGTAAATAAAGTGCGTAAGACAAGGGAGCAAATGGGAACTTCAGTGAAGGGGGATAATGGGGAAGTGATAACAAGTAGTGGTGATGTGAGAAGGAGATGGAGTGAGTATTTGAGGAGATAGAGTGAGTATTTTGAAGGTTTGTTGAATATGATACAGTGGCAGATATTGGGTGTTTTGATCGAGGTGGTGTGCAAAGTGAGAGGGTTAGGGAAAATGATTTGGTAAACAGAAAAGAGGTAGTAAAAGCTTTGCGGAAGATGAAAGCCGGCAAGGCAGCAGGTTTGGATGGTATTGCAGTGGAATTTATGAAAAAAGGGGGTGACTGTATTGTTGACTGGTTGGTAAGGTTATTAATGTATGTATGATTCATGGTGAGGTGCCTGAGGATTGGCGGAATGCTTGCATAGTGCCATTGTACAAAGGCAAAGGGGACAAAGGTGTGTGCTTAAATTACAGAGGTATAAGTTTGCTGAGTATTCCTAGGAAATTATATGGGAGGGTATTGATTAAGAGGGTGAAGGCACGTACAGAGCATCAGATTGGGGAAGAGCAGTGTGGTTTCAGAAGTGGTAGAGGATGTGTGGATCAGGTATTTGCTTTGAAGAATGTATGTGAGAAATACTTAGAAAAGCAAATGGATTTGTATGTAGCATTTATGGATCTGGCAAAGGCATATGATAGAGTTGATAGAGATGCTCTGTGGAAGGTATTAAGAATATATGGTGTGGGAGGCAAGTTGTTAGAAGCAGTGAAAAGTTTTTATCGAGGATGTAAGGCATGTGTGCGTGTAGGAAGAGAGGAAAGTGATTGGTTCTCAGTGAATGTAGGTTTGCGGCAGGGGTGTGTGATGTCTACATGGTTGTTTAATTTGTTTATGGATGGGTGAATGCAAGAGTTTTGGAAAGAGGGGCAAGTATGCAGTCTGTCATGACTGAGAGCACTTGGGAAGTGAGTCAGTAGTTGTTCACTGATGATACAGCGCTGGTGGCTGATTCGGGTGAGAAACTGCAGAAGCTGTTGACTGAGTTTGGTAAAGTGTGTGAAAGAAGAAAGCTGAGAGTAAATGTGAATAAGAGCAAGGTTATTAGGTACAGTAGGGTTGAGGGACAAGTCAATTAAGAGGTAAGTTTGAATGGAGAAAAACTGGAGGAAGTGAAGTGTTTTAGATATCTGGGAGTGGATTTGGCAGCAGATGGAACCACGGAAGCAGAAGTGAATCATAAGGTAGGGGAGGGGGCAAAATTTCTGGGAGCATTGAAAAATGTGTGGAAGGCAAGAATGTTATCTCGGAAAGCAAAAATGGGTATGTTTGAAGGGATGGTGGTTCCAACAATGCTATTTGGTTGCGAGGCGTGGGCTATAGATAGAGTTGTGCGGAGGAGTGTGGATGTGTTGGAAATGAGATGTTTCAGGACAATATGTGGTGTGAAGTGGTTTGACTGAGTAAATAATGAGAGGGTAAGAGAAATGTGGGGTAATAAAAAGAGTGTGGTTGAGAGAACAGAAGAGGGTGTTTTGAAATGGTTTGATCATATGGAGAGAATGAGTGAGGAAATATTGACCAAGAGGATATATGTGTCAGAGGTGGAGGGAACGAGGAGAAGTGGGAGACCAAACTGGAGGTGGAAAGATGGAGTGAAAAAGATTTTGAGTGATCGGGGCCTGAACATGCAGGAGGGTGAAAGGCGTGCAAGGAATAGAGTGAATTGGAACGATGTGGTATACCGGGGTCGACATGCTGTCAATGGATTGAACCAGGGCATGTAAAGCGTCTGGGGTAAACCATGGAAAGTTCTGTGGGGCCTGGATGTGGAAAGGGAGCTGTAGTTTCGGTGCAATATACCTGACAGCTAGAGAATGAATGTGAACGAATGTGGCCTTTGTCATCTTTTCCTAGGGCTACCTTGTGCACATGCAGGGGGGGGGTCGTCATTTCATGTGTGGCGGGGTGATGACGGGAATGAATAAGGGCAGACAGTATGAATAATGTACATGTGTTTATATGTATATGTTGCTGTGTGTGTATATATATATGTATACGTTGAGATGTATAGGTATGTATATGTGCGTGTGTGGACGTGTATATATATACATGTATATGTGGGTGGGTTGGGCCATTCTTTGGTCTGTTTCCTTGCACTACCTCACTAATGCCAGAGACAGTGTATTTGTGCTACACACAAAGATGAAAAACTATATATAATGCATAACTCTTTATCAAGTGGGTGTTTTAACATTTCACTTGATGGTTGCATGAACCCACTCAACATTAAGTACCTGCTATTCAATTGGTCTATATATGAGGGTGGTGACACATTTCTTGCGGAAACGATGAGACGTCGAAAGCACCATCATGCCGTCACGGATGCTCAGGGCATACATGTGATTTAACATCACATGATTTGGTTCTGGTAGAAGTGTTGGTTCACACTGTCAAATGAAGTTTATTTAGTAAACATTGAAATATGCTTTCCATTATCAATTAGTGTGAACCTTTCCAACATATGATTTCTTAACACATGTACCTAAAAAGATTTCCTATAATGTGCCTTACATTATCTATTAGCATAAACATTATCCAAGTTAACACGTGTACCTAGAATGAGACTTCCTATAATGTGCCTTCTGCCATCTATTAGTGTAAACCTTAAACAACTTAACACATGTACCTAGAATAAGATTTCCTATAATATGCCATACACTATCTAAAAGCATAAACCTTATCCAACTTAATACATGTACCTAAAATGAGACATCCTATAATAAGTCTTATACTATCATTAATGTAATCCTTATCAGTCTTAACACATGCACCTAGAATGAGATTTTCTAAAACAAGCCTTACATTATCTATTAGTGTACACCTTATCCAACTCATATGCCCAGAATGAGATTTCCTATGATATGACTTAAGGTATCAATTGGCATAAACCTTAACTAACACATGTATCTGGAATATAAATGGATGGAGTGATAAGAGAAATGACATCAAAATTAGGGAAAAAGAAGTGCAGAGATGGAGTGTGGTGATGAGGTATGGTGGCTACTGACAAACCTGTTTGTGGATGATACTGAGTACTTTGCTGAGAGTGAAGACGGGTTGCAGGAGGTTGTAAGTGTGTTTTATGATGTGCATCAGCAGAGGCGATTAAAGGCAAATGCACCTAAGATTATAGTAATGGTGTCTAAATGGAAACAGGGTGAAAGTACAGATTTTGAAAAGCCCTATAAAGTGAGAGAAGAAAGTGTTAAAGATATGGGGGAGAAAGACTGGAAGAGGTAAGAGAATTTAAGTGTTTAGGAGCTATCTTGGATAAGTTTGGTGATATGGAAGGACAAACATGGGAAGGAGCAGTAAAGGGGTACAGACTAACTGGGTTCCTAAATACAATAATGAAGGGTAGAGGTGTAAGTACAGAAAAGCTGAAGAAAGGATTAAAGGCAGCTTAGTCGTCCCAAACCCGACCTATGCAGCCATAACATGGGCATGGTATGAGTCACAGTCAAGAATCCAAAGCTGTAAAAATGAGCTAATTGAGATAAGTATGTAGTATGACTAGATGCAATGAAAAGAAATGAGGGGTTGAAAGGAGATTTGACATGATAGGGAATGCAAAGGGGAATGAACTATTGAGCATTAGTGTAAGTGAAATGAGGTGGTTTGGGCATGCGGAAGGAATGCAAGATGGGAAGTTTAAGAGCAGTGTGTATGACAGTACAATTAAAGGAATTTGTGTGAGAGGATAACCAACTGTGACATGGAAAACAGAGTGGATGAGTACTGGAGGAGATAAATGGTGGAAGAATGCATGGAATGGTGTATGAGAGGGAGGCATGTACAGACAGAGAAGTGGAGACTTCTGCCACAGCCATTTAATTGATGGGAGTTCCCTGGAGGGGCAGGGTATCAGAGGTATTGATATACAGATAGAAAACTGAGTACTGTTATAGATATACAGACAGAAAACTGAGTACCATCTATAAAAAGAAAACCAACAGACATAAGTCAATGCTAAATATTCCTGGATGTACAGAAATGTAAGTCATAAAGATTGAAAAAACTCTTCTCTTTGAGATAATGTTCAGTGAGCATGAAATATATTACCAGGGACTTTACCGTTCAGGACCTTCTGAATCTTATTTCCAGTGAAGAGGCTTCTGCCTTTAATCACCCTTAGCAAACAACCCTAGGGTTTCTGTAGTTCATCTTGGCCAATCAGCAAGTGCCACTGGGCAGATGCCACTGACCCACTCCATATCAGCCATACAGAGTTCACAAGGCAAAGATCATGAATCTAACACAAAGTAGTCAAAGGAAGGTACAGAAAAATGGATTCTGAAAAATGGAGGGGATGGCAGAACAAGGTAAGAAAACACTGTACATCTGCCCATGGACCCCATCATAGAGAAAAAAAGGTTTTCAGTTTTCAAAACCTACATTTCTCTCCTCTGCAGTCCATCCCACAAAAGCATAAGAGCATACCCACATGAGGAATGAGGGTTTAGAGAAAAACCTTTTTAATGTAACAACACCCAAGAGCAAAAATAAATACAAGAACATCACCGATTTTCCAGCACTCTTGGTTCCAAAGCCTTGTAGGATTAACCATTTTGCCGGACCAAACGTGGTCACGTAATAATAATTCATCAACACACCTCTAACCCACTAATTATACATCTCCTATGTGTCTAAAGTATTCCATGGACTGCTAGAAATCTATATTCACTATATACACGCTCATGTTGTAATTTAAGTTCTTTATGGAAAACTTAACCTGGTCCATTATCATGCTACCTGACAAGTCCACTCCATCACTCCGACACTGTCAAAACCATTCTATCATCACTCAATCATGCTCAGTAGTCTTACCATCTTTCATACTTTTTCTAATCGTCATTTGCTTCTTGGAATCGCTGTCTGCATAGAATTTCAATATTTTCTCCCTTTGGTTCTTTATATCATAAACAGTTGATGAACCAATACTGTAATGTCACACAGTTTACGCAACAAAACACCATGGTCCATTTTTTTCTACAGTTCTACTTTATCAGGGATCGATATGGACTGGTGTTTACGTCTAACACCACGACTGACACTCTCATATGCCTTAGAAGCCATAGCTAGGGTTTTACTTAAGCAAAATAAACCAAGAACCTCATAGAATTGCAGTATCTCTACCAACAAGTGCAGTGTCAAAAATGTAAATAAGCAAGCCCTACACACAATGCCATCTGTGGCTGCCCAATAAACTAGTCTGGTGGCCATGGTAATTTCAAGTTCCTCATGTAATTCTGTCTGGACTAAAGGAGGTGCCAAACCATCAGTTGCCGGTAATTCAGTGGTGTACCTCTACCTTCATTGGTGAATTAGTAGAATGTTTGGCTCTTTGGTCTCTCCTGGAGCAAAAAAAATCCCAGAGATACATAGGGTAAATCCACAATATCTTAACTGATGTATTTTCTGACAATGTGGAAGAAAAGTGGAAAAAGAGTGCTAAAAGTTCCTGTTGCTGACATTTTAAAATGAGAGGTTTCTGTGGAAGACCTATGCTAAGGACGTCTTCCTCAGCTCTTCCATACAGCCTCAGCTGAGCTAAGATGATGAATATCTTGATCCACAAACTGATATTTCTCACAAAGACATGTATCAAGGTTCCAGGGTGCACAAATAAATGATCCTCTATGTAAGCTCTGATGAAGTAGCAAAGATCTATGAGATTTAACTGGATATGAAGCATGATATTCTCTTGATGAAAGCTTCCAAGAGCAGATGGTTACAAGACCATTTCTATATTTAATGGTTTGATTTTCAATTCCCATGGGGAAAGAGTGAAAGAATTCTACCTCAATATTCCCTGTGTAATAGAAGGCAACTGAAGAGGACAGGAGCAGGGGGGGTTGGAACCCCCACTTTTTCATCCATATTAGCAATAGGGATGTGTATTTCACTTTGCCAAATGACAATCACTGTTCCTATGAAAAATCCTGGATATAGGTTCATAGCATATTGTATATAAATTTTTGAAGTGATATAATTAGTTTACAAATGTGAATGGTTTCCTCTTCTTGTGTCTTAGTTGGTTAGTTCATATCATTCTCTTAGTCACTTCAGCATTCTTGGCCTCTAAAAAAAATCTGAACAAATGATACAAGTGATATTGACAAATGTGGCACATTTTGGCTAAAAACTTTGGGATGATGGTTACTTGAGACTGCCACTTACTCAAGTTCATATGGTAGTGTATAGCCTCTGAGGTGGAGGAAAAAAGTTTTTTTTATCAGTCTGGGAGGAGCTCCTCAAGCTGCAGCCACAGCCACAATGAATATTCAGAGGAGTAGAAAACCAAAAAACATATGTTGTCATTGTCTGTCCCACTTCAATGATAATTTGTGATATTTTACCACTACAACTTAATAAACCCCTCCTGAAGTATATAAAATCTTTCAGCACATTGAAACAAGTGAAATCTTTTTCTTTTTAAATCTGTTATTCATATAACCCTAAGACCCCTTTTACAAGGCTTCTGCAGCTCCAAGACTGTGCTGCAATTGGTAAGAGGGAAAAGATGGACTACTTTGGAATGATCAATTTTATGATTGAACTCCTTTAGTCCAGCGACAATGATACAACTTCGCCAGAGGTGACTTTTCCACTGCATTGTAACCTCATGCTGGCAGAGTTTTTTAAAGCAGTCTTCTTTATTTGATAATCTTTAATTATATACATATTTCATTCTGGAGACATTTATGAACAGCTTATCAAGTGGGGCACTGTGGGTTAAAATCTAGTATAGGTGACTGCAAAATCACCGGCGTTTAAGGTGCAGAGGTATTTTCGGAGACATTTTCTTGAAAAAAAGGTGTCACATATAGCAAAGAATATGGTATACAACTAAAGGAAATCAGTGGGGGTAAATATAGAAAAAAACAAAAATACAATGAAAAAAATGAATAATGGATTAAATGTGGAGTTGAACAAGTGTTGCTAGATCATAGATGTGACATGAGCATGTTATCTGATATACGTTTCTGAAAGAATAGCAGAAATGCAAATGCAACAAATGAATAAATGGGATATTTACTTGGAATAAAACCATCACAATATCAACTTACAGATATAGGTGTATCTTTATTGAGAATAACTTGAAGCAAGTGAGGAGGCAGGACTGGGGGTCCGCGAATCTTCTCAGACTGCTGATACTCTGGAATTTCTTGACTGTATTCATCCTTCTTGTCTAGAAGAAAAAGGGTACCAAAAATGACTTATACGATGAATTCAATAACAAGAACAAATAATGAAGCTATGCTAAAAAGTATCCCTAGCAAGCATAAACACTGTACCGCTTTATTACTTTATTATTCTGTTTGTTCATTCAAAGTGTCCTATCATATCAGATCATAAACTTTTTTACACTAAATCTTATTAGAAAACAAGTTGAAGTTCTGTTAAATTTGTATCTTTTATTTCATTCTGTCTGCCTACATCTATTTCAGTGCTATTGTTAGTACACAATTCAATGATACTATGGTTAGAGATACCTTTTTCATTTAACCTTGGTGTTTACAATACCCACCAATGAAGAAGACACAAGCAGCCCTGCATAATCATACTGAGACAAATCACTTTACCCCACCAAAACGTGTTGGTGTCCACCACTGAAGATGGCAATCACTTGCAAGCAGTGACAACTACACGACGTGCCAGCATACCACATGAGCCCTTCTCAGTAGCAGTTTAGCTGTTGTAGGAGGAAGGAACATTTTGTTGTACTTCCCATTTATGCCCTGGAATTTTTTTCTCCCTTTCATACCTCTACCATCTAATATGGTTGAAAATACTCACAAGTGACAAAATAGCTTCTATGGTAGCACTTTACAATGGAAATAAGCTACTCTGACCCAAGACCCATGTGAAACTCCTTAGGAAGACCATAAAACCTATCTATTTACTCTGATGCAGATCCCCAATCAAGTGCAAAAAAATTAAAAGGAAAAACCCTTGGCTGCTCATCGATGTGTCATAAAAATAATGCAGAGCCAATTACACGAGGACCTTAAGTGCCACAGCTACAGGCTGCATTCCAAAAATCTCATAATCCACAAACACCAGCATCTTGGGAGTGATGAATCCATCTTTTCTGTAACAGGTGGCTGTGGTGGGGGTGTATATGTTTAACTAGACTGTGATCCATTTGACCTCAAGTACACTGCAAACACTGTAAAGTTCCCTGCTTCACTTATGGTACGGGACTGTTTCAGTTATCATGGTGTTGGGGACCTTGGAGTGTCGCCAAAGAATGAAACTATGAACAGACATACCTTGAGCTACAGTGTGACCATCTTCCAGATTCACTCAAAAAGTGCTAAACCAAAATGTTCATACATAAGAAGGCTCCCTACCACACTGCTAAACTAGTCAATGTTTGGTTTTTAAGTACAGCCTAATTGAGTTTTTCAGAAGAAAAACTGTAGGTACTTATGAAAATGAAATTACATACAGGAATACTTCATTGCTACCAAAGCTGAAGGCAGGCATTTGTGAAATTTGGGTGAAGATGGACCCTAAATGGCTTCTGAAACTTGCTGACCAAGTTCCTGGTCATTCTATGAAGTGTATACAGAGGAAAGGAGACCAATAAGGTACTAGATGGTGGTGAATACACAATTTTCATGGTTATATTTCATTTTTATCCTTGAGGGTTATGCCACAGCACCCTTGCACCTACTTCATTGGTGAGCACTGTATGGTTAGAGATGTACCCTTTGTAATATTTTTCCTTGAGGGTTAAGCTGCAGCCCCATTGTGACTACTACATTGGTGAGCACTGTATGGTTAGAGATGTAACATTTGTACAACTCAGATCAACTGTGTTTTCTTGCTGGTTTGTTTATATATAATTGTATCAAGTTGGTAGCCTCACATAAATTCATTAGTTTCTCAAACCACTCTTAACTACCAAGACTCTCTCTCTCTCTCTCTCTCTCTCTCTCTCTCTCTCTCTCTCTCTCTCTCTCTCTCTCTCAAGTACTCATCCACACAGGAAACAGCATTGCTATCCCCTGCTCCAGCGAGGTAGCACCAGGAAAACAGACAAAAAAGACCACATTTGTTCACACTCAGTCTCTAGCTGTCACATGTATTGCAACAAAACCACAGCTCCCTATCCACATCCAGGTCCCACAGACATTTCCATGGTTTACCCCAGATGCTTCACTTGCCATGGTTCAGTCCACTGACAGCACATCGACCCTGATATACCACATCATTCCAATTCACTCTATTCCTTGCATGACTTTCACCCTCCTGTATGTTCAGGCCTTTTTCACTCCATCTTTCCACCTCCACCAGCAAATAATAGAATAACTTTAAAGTATAAGTTCAAGTAAATATCTTGCAAGCTATTCACATACTACATAAGGCTCAAACTAGATTACACTTCTTAAATTTGGTCATCACACCTAAAGAAGCACAAACATCTAAAAGAGAAGGTTCTGAGGAGGTAAACAAAGATGGTAACACAATTAAGAGAGCTGAGTTAGAGAGTGGGGCTAGAGGATGTTATATTTGCCCACTTTGAGAGAGTGAAGAAAGTGGGGTGACCTGATCACAACCCTCAAGTCTTCAAAACAGATCAATGATGTAGATACTGAACAGCTTTTCAAGAGATGTGGGGACATAACATGAAATTAAGCAAAAATCTTAAAAAAATACATAAAAAAAAGTACTTTCACAGTATAAGAGTGGTAGATGAATGGAACAGACTGACAGAGTGCATGGTAAATGCAGGCAGCATACATAAATCTAAAAGAAGTTGCATGATAGTGGACACAGTTCATGAGATGAGGCCCCATGAATGCAAAACTCTCTCCCTGTAAAGCAAAAATAGATAATCACTCTCATATGTACACATTAAACATGGTATGCTTTGTGGTTAATGTTAGGGGCACAAAAAACTATTATGCTCATAATCTAAAGACATACCGCCCACTTTCTCTCTATTTGCATTCTGGCCACTGAAGAGTTTATCCTTCTTGTCATTGGGATCTCGCAAAAGGGCATTTTCAAATTCTTCAAAATCACTTTCACTGATACTAATGGTGTTATTTTGAGTGCCCATGTTATTGTTACATGCAGCCTCATTCTGGTTAACCTTCCACTCGCCATCCACTAAAAACTTGTACTCGTGATGACCTTCAGGTAAATCAACAATTGCCACAAAGTCCTTCTCACTGAAATAATAAAATAAGAGCATAAAACACCTAAAAATATTCAGTAAACAACCTCATATCAAAATGATACTTACAGGAACTATAATTTGCTTGTTTATAAAACAATTTTCCTGAAAATCATAATCACGTAGTAAAACAACAAAAAAATTATACATACGAAAAAAGGTTTCAATCTCATAATTTTCTACATCTAGACAAAAAAAAGGATACTGGAGTCTAATCCCCATCAAAATCATAAAAATAAACTAAAATAATCAAATACAGCTCATTATCATCTGCAAACCTTCATCCCTAAGCACATAAGGATTGTAGAAAAATGCAGCCTCTTGAATCAAAAATGCTTATATAATGACATACACTATCATGTAAAAGTCAATCATTATTAATGACTGTAAATCAAAGTATTTATGCTACTGTATCTCTAGTCCTTACACAGAGCAACATTTCTGTACGACAGTAGTTTATGTTTTCACAAAACTCAACAGCTGTCATCCCCTACCCAATATGTCCTTAACAACTATCATGAAGCATTCCACTCAACTCTGTTATACACTTTCTCAAGACCCATAAAAGCTATACACAGCTTCTTACCTTCTGCTACATACTTTTCCACAGTCATTCTCATTGCAGAAATATGATCCACACATCCCCTACCTTTCCTAAACCCCCTTGTTCTTCACTTATTCTGCATTCAGTTACTTCCATCACTCTATCAATCAGTACTCTTGTACAAACAATTCCCGGTATACTTAACAGCGGGGGGGCTGGAAACCCCCCTCCTTGTATATAAACAGAAGGAACAGAAGAAGGAGTCATGCAGGGAGTGCTCATCCTCCTCGAAGGTTCAGATTGGGGTGTCTAAATGTGTGTGGATGTAACCAAGATGAGAAAAAAGGAGAGATAGGTAATATGTTTCAGGAAAGGAACGTGGATGTTTTGGCTCTGAGTGAAACAAAGCTCAAGGGTAAAAGGGTAGAGTGGTTTGGGAACGTCTTGGGAGTAAGTTCAGGGGTTAGAGAGAGGACAAGGGCAAAGGAAGGAGTAGCAATCCTTGTGGAGCAACTGTGGGAATATGTGATTGAGTGTAAGAAAGTAAACTCTAGATTGATATGGGTAAAACTGAAAGTGGATGGAGAGAGATGGATGATTATTGGTGCCTATGCACCTGGGCATGAGAAGAAAGATCATGAGAGGCAAGTGTTTTGGGAGCAGCTGAGTGAGTGTGCTAGCAGCTTTAATGCATGAGACTGGGTTATAGTGGTGGGTGATTTGAATGTAAAGGTGAGTAATGTGGCAACTGAGGGTATAAATGGTGTACATGGGGTGTTCAGTGTTGTAAATGGAAATGGTGAAGAGCTGCTGGATTTGTGTGCTGAAAAAGGACCGGTGATTGGGAATACCTGGTTTAAAAAGAAAGATATACATACATATACGTATGTGAGTAGGAGAGATGGCCAGAGGGTGTTATTGGATTATGTGTTAATTGATAAGTGTGTAAAAGAGAGACTTTTGGATGTTAATGTGCTGAAAGGGGCAACAGGAGGGATGTCTGATCACTATTTTGTGGAGGCGAGGGGGAAGATTTATAGAGGTTTTCAGAAAAGAAGAGAGAATGTTTGGGAGAAGAGAGTGGTGACAGAAGTGAGCTTGGAAAGTAGACTTGTGTGAGGAAATACAAAGAGAGATTGAGTGCAGAATAGCAAAAGGTGAGAGCAAATGACACAGGAGTGAGAGAGGAATGGGCTGTATTTAGGGAAGCAGTGATGGCTTGCGCAAAAGATGCATGCGGCATGAGAGAGCTGGGAGGTGGGCGGATTAGAAAGGGTTGTAAGTGGTGAAATGAAGAAGTAAGATTGTTAGTGAGAGAAAAGAGAGAGGCATTTGGACAATTTTTGCAGGGAAGTAGCAAAAATGACTGGGAGATGTATAAAAGAAAGTGGCAGGAGGTCAAGAGAATGGTACAAGAGGTGAAAGAGAGGGCCTATATGAGAGCTGGGATGAGAGAGCATCATTAAATTTTAGGGAGAATAAAAAGATGTTTTGGAAGGAGGTAAATAAAGTGTGTAAGACAAGAGAACAAATGGAACATCAGTGAAGGGGGCAAATGGGGAGGTGATAACAAGTAGTGATGATGTGAGAAGGAAATGAAGTGAATCTTTAGAAGGTTTGTTGAATGTGTTTGATGATAGAGTGGCAGATATAGGGTGTTTCGTCAGGGAGGTGTGCGAAGCGAGAGGGTCAGGGAGAATGGTTTGGTGAACAAAGAAGAGGTAGTGAAAGGTTGGTGGAAGATGAAAGCTGGCAAGGCAGTGAATTTGGATGGTACTGCAGTGGAATTTATCAAAAAAGGGGGGTGACTGTGTTGATGACTGGTTGGTAAGAATATTTAATGTATGTTTGGATCATGGTGAAGTGCCTGAGGATTGGCAGAATACATGCATAGTGCCACTGTACAAAAGCAAAGGGAAGAAAGGTGAGTGTTCAAATTACAGGGGCATGCGTTTGTCGAGTATTCCGAGGAAATCATGTGGGAGGGTATTGATTGATAGGGTAAAGGCATGTACAGAGCATCAGATTGGGGAAGAGCAGTGTGGTTTCAGAAGTGGTAGAGGATGTGTGGATTAGGTGTTTACTTTGAAGAATGTATGTGACAAGTACTTAGAAAAACAGATGGATATGTATGTAGCATTCATGGATCTGGAGAAGGCATATGATAGGGTGGATAAATATGCTTTGTGGAAGGTTTTAAGAGTATATGGTGTGGAAGTTAAGTTGCTACAAGCAGAGAAAAGTTTATACCAAGGATGTAAGGCATGAGTACGAGTAAAAAGAGAGGAAAGTGATTGGTTCCCAGTGAATGTCGGTTTGCGGCAGGGGTGTGTGATGTCTCCATGGTTGTTTAATTTGTTTATGGATAGGGTGGTTAGGGAGGTGTATGCTGGAGTTTTAGAGAGAGGGGCAAGTATGCAGTCTGTTGTGGATGAGAGGGCTTAGGAAGTGAGTCAATCATTGTTTGCTGACAATACAATGCTGGTGGCTGATTCGGATGAGAAACTTCAGAAGTTGGTGACTGAGTTTGATAAAGTATGTGAAAGAAGAAAGTTGAGAGTAAATGTAAATAAGAACAAGGTTATTAGGCTCAGTAGGGTTGAGGAACAAGTTAATTGGGAAGTAAGTTTGAATGAAGAAAAACTGAAGGAAGTGAGATGTTTTACATATCTGGGAGTGGACTTAGCTGCAGATGGAACCATTGAAGCAAAAGTGAGTCACACCGTGGGGGAGGAAGCAAAGATTCTAGGAGCATTAAAGAATGTGTGGAAGGTGAGAATGTTATCTTGGAGAGCAAAAATGGGTATGTTTGAAGGAATAGTGGTTCCAACAATGTTATATGGTTGCAAGACATGGGCTATACTTAGAATTGTGAGGAGGAGGGTGGATGTGTTGGAAATGAAATGTTTGAGGACAATATGTGGTGTGAGGTGGTTTGATACAGAAAGTATTGAAAGGGTAAGAGAGATAAGTGGTGATAAAAAGAGTGTGGTTGAAAGAGCAGAAGAAGGTGTGTTGAAATGGTTTGGACACATGGAGAGAATAAGTGAGGAAACATTGACAAAGAGGATATATGTCTCAGAGGTGGAGAGAAGAAGGATAAGTGGGAGACCATATTGGAGGTGGAAGGATGGAGTGAAAAAGATTTTGAGTGATCGGGGCCTGAACGTACAAGGGGGTGAAAGGCGTGCAAGGAATTGAGAGGATTGGAATGATGTGGTATACCAGGGTCGACGTGCTGTCATTGGATTGAACCAGGGCATGTGAAGCATCTGGGGTAAACCAAGGAAAGTTTTGTGGGGCCTGGATGTGGAAAGGGAGCTGTGGTTTTGGTGCATTACATATGACAGCTAGAGACTGAGAGTGAACGAATGTGGCCTTTGTTGTCTTTTCCTAGTGCAACTTCATGTGTGGTGGGGTGATGACGGGAATGGATGAAGGCAGCATGTAAGAATATGTACATGTGTAGATATGTATATGTATGTATATATTGAAATGTATAGGTATGTATATGTGCGTGTGTGGGCATTTATGTATATATATATATATGTGTAATGTAGGTGGATTGGGCCATTCTTCGTCTGTCTCCTTGAAAAATCTCGCTAACGCGGGAGACAATGACAAAGTATAATAATAATATTATTCATTCTATTTATATCTATCATACTTTGTCACTGTCTCCCGCGTTAGCGAGGTAGCACAAGGAAACAGACAAAAGAATGGCCCAACCCATCCAAATACACATGTATATAGGTACAAGCCCACAC
Source organism: Panulirus ornatus (assembly GCF_036320965.1). NCBI lineage: Eukaryota > Metazoa > Arthropoda > Malacostraca > Decapoda > Palinuridae > Panulirus > Panulirus ornatus. Next base: position 95,481 of record NW_027264807.1, read on the forward strand.
ATGCACAAATACATACCTATACATTTCAACGTATACATATATATACATACACAGACACATACATATATACACATGTACATATTCATACATGCTGCCTCTATTCATTCCTGTCGCCATCCCGCCACACATGAAATAGCATCCATCCCTCCCCCCCTGCGAGGCAGTGCTAGGAAAAGACAAAAGGGCACATTCATTCACACTCAGTCTCTAGCTGTCATGTGTTATGCACCAAAACCACAGCTCCCTTTCCACATCCAGGCCCCACAAAACTTTCCATGGTTTACCCCAGATGCTTCACATGCCCTGGTTCAATCCACTGACAGTACATCGACTCTTTTTAGTACCACACATCTCTCTTACCCTTTCATTATTTACTTGATCAAACCACCTCACACCACATATTGTCCTCAAACATTTCATTTCCAACACATCCACCATCCTCTGCACAACTCTAACTATAGCCCATGCCTCGCTACCATATAACATTGTTTTAACCACTATTCCTTCAAACACGCCCATTTTTGCTTTCCGAGATAATGTTCTCGCCTTCCACACATTCTTCAATGCTCCCAGAAACTTTGCCCTACCCTATGACTCACTTCCGTTTCCATGATTCCATCTGCTGCCAAATCCACTCCCAGATATCTAAAACACTCCACTTCCTCCAGTTTTTCTCCATTCAAACTTACTTCCCAATTGACTTGTCCCTCAACCCTACTGAACCTAATAACCTTGCTCTTATTCACATTTACTATCAGCTTTCTTCTTTCACACATTTTACCAAACTCAGCAACCAGCTTCTGCAGTTTCTCACCCGAATCAGCCACCAGCGCTGTATCATCAGCAAACAACAACTGACTCACTTCCCAAGCACTCTCATCCACAATAGACTGCATACTTGCCCCTCTCACTAAAACTCTTGCATTCACCTCCCTAACAACCCCATCCATAAACAAATCAAACAACCATGGAGACATCACACACCCCTGCCTCATTCACTGGGAACCAATCAATTCACTCTCTTCCTACTCGTACACTTGCCTTACATCTTTGATAAAAACTTTTCACTGCTTCTAGCAACTTACCTCCCACACCATATACTCTTAATACTTTCCACAGAGCATCTATCAACTCTTATCATATGCATTCTCCAGATTCATAAATGCCACATACAAATTCATTTGTTTTTCTAAGTATTTCTCACATACATTCTTCAAAGCAAACACCTGATCACACATCCTCTTCCACTTCTGAAACTACACTGCTCTTCCCCAATCTGATGCTCTGTGCATGCCTTCACCCTCTCAATCAATACCTTCCCATATAATTTCCCAGGAATACTCAACAAACTTATACCTCTGTATCTGAACACTCATCTTTATCCCCTTTGCCTTTGTACAATGGCACTATGCATGCATTCTGCCAATCCTCAGGCACTTCACCATGCACCATACGTACAGTAAATATCTTCACCAACAGGTCAACAACACAGTCACCCCCTTTTTTAATAAATTCCATTCATTATACTTGATTGCCGTTTCCCACATCATTGAGGTAGCACTAGGAAACTGACAAAGAATGGCCTATCCACTTATATACAAATATATATACATAAACGCACATATACACACATATATACATATCAATATATACACATTCAAAGATATATACATATATACACATGCACATAATTCATACTTGCTTGCCTTCATCCATTCCTGGTGCCACTCCACCCCACAGGAAACAGCATCACTTCCCCCTGCTTCACTAAGGTAGCACCGGGAAAACAGACAAAAAAGGCCACACTCGTTCACACTCAGACTGTAGCTGTCATGTGTAATGCACCAAAACCACAGCTCCCTATCCACAACCAGGCCCTACAGAACTTCCCCTATAATTGCTACATACATCCTTTGCACCTTTTCTTTGAGTAAAGGAACAATAATGGCTTTCACCCAATCCTTAGGCACAATCTTCTGCTTCCATGATAAATTACGTATCAAATGCATCCACTCTAACACACTTTCTCCTCCATACTTCAACATTTCAGCCATAATCCCATCCAATCCAGGTGCCTTTCCTACCCTCAACCTCATCACTGCCCTTTCTACCTCCCTACTTGCTTTAGGCTCCTGCACTTGTACCTTTTCCTTCCCCCCTCCATACCAATGCATCAGTTCTTCAACATATTCTCTTCATCTTCCTTTCACTTCCTGCTTTTGATTCAGCAACTCCCCTCCCTTACTTCTCACAATTACATTTCCAATCCTACATCCACCTCCTTCCTTTTTCACCTACTTTCAGTAGAATTTCTTATTTTTCCTAACTTTTCCACTTAACTTTCTTCAAAAATCTTCATCTACTCTTTCTTTACTTTTCTTTATCAGCTTCTGAACATTTTGCTTAAAAATCTTATATTCTTCCCTCCTCCTTTGCTGGATGTCCAGGCACTAGTACAATCCTTTCAAACAATCCACCATATGCCATTTACTTCTCTCCCACAGCACTTCTAATCTCATCCATCCACCATGCATTTACCCTTATATTCTTGATTTTCACAACCTTGTACCTAACTAATAATTCTACAACCTGTAACAGTTTTTCTCCAAACATATCAAAAATCTCATTCACACATGATTGCATACCGACATTTCCTGCAAGTTCATCTAAACTTTGTTACCCATACTTTACCACCACTCACAGCCTTTTCTCACCTACCTAGCTGCCACCTTCTACATGCAACACACTTCGTTTGCACATGCCAGCACTGCCTAATTAGACATGACTAGATAGGACTACTAAATATTTATCTCATGCTCTGTGGAGTGCATAAAATGACTTACCTCTTAACCATGGGTATTGTTTGCCATTCATTAAATGTTCCTGCAATAGCAACACTATTCCCTCCACCACTCCACTTGATGACAAAGGGTAGCATCTTCTTATTATTACCTTGAGTCAAAATTGGCTGAGGTCTACGTGGTACTGGATCCTCATTTTCTTTCCCCTCCTGAAGTGATCAAATCAGTATATCACTGACCTTAACATACGGTTGAAATAAAAAAGTAACTAGACATACCTACACTTATAGGCAAATCACTCACCATCAAGTTGACTCCATAAGGAGACACCATCAAATTCATCTTCATTCCAGCCATGATAAACCAAAATTTACTTCAAAGGCCATATTCACTTCACCTTATCTTCATAGCACCCTTATGGGCCAGGTCAATGGCCATCTTCATTACACCTCTATCATCAATGCATCCTCATCTTCAATTAACTCTTTCTTCAATACACCCTTGTCTTCATTACATCCTTGTCTTCACTACACATTACCTTCATTACATCCTTGTATGTCAGATAAATGATCTTTACTACACCTTTATTTTCACTGAACACTTTCCTCACATTCATCTTCATTACATTATCTTAACTATATCCCTACAGGTCTGGTCAAAAGGCATATTAACAACATCCTCACCCTCACTATTTCCTCAACATCACTGGCCTTTGATCTAACCCTTATGGGTCAAGTCACTGAGCATCATAACTATATCTTCAGCTTAGCTACTTCTTCAACTCCACTGGTATCTGATCTGACCCTTACAAGTTCAATTAAAGGTCATTACTAAACATTCATCTTCAAAATATCCTCAACACCCCTGGCATTTAACCAGACCCATAATGGTCAGTTTAAACACATCTTCAAAATGTTTTTGGTGAAATGTGCTGATTGTTGGGAAGATGAAAAAAATAACATGAAAATATTTTTCTTTTCTTTGAAGAGACATAACAAGAATGTTTATGAATTAACTCAGAAAGTGCTTTTAAAAGGTATGCAAACTATTAAAATGTTGCCTTAACATCTTTACAAAACTACAGCAATCTGGAAGACAAAGAAGCAAAATTTTTCTTTCCAGTACATTATGATTATAACTTAATGCTCTCAATCAAATCATACATAAAACTGTTATCTACTTAACACATTAGTGACACCAATGTCTGATTAAATGAATGTGAATATTTAGATATTCAAAACAGAATTATGTATACAAAACACTGTTTATACTTTAGACTACAATTGGGGAGCCCTTACTTTAAATATCCATTAAATTCCAAAAAACAAATACAAGTTGAGTGTCCCATATCTAAAATGCATGGGAACAGAAGTTTCGGATTTTGGAATATTTGCATATACATGATGATAAAGTGGCAGATGAAGGGTGTTTTGGTCGGGGTGGTGTGCGAAGTGCGAGAGTCATGGAGAGCGTTTTGGTGAAGAGAAAAGAGGTGGGGAAAGCCTTATAGAAGACGAAATCCATCAAGGCGGTGGGTTTGGATGGTACTGCAGTTGAATTCATTAAGAAAGGAGGTTGCTGTGTTGCTGACTGGTTGATAAGGATATTCAATGCATGTATGGATCAAGGTGAGTGCTTGAGGATTAGTGAAATGCATGTATAATGCCACTGTACAACAGCAAAGGGGATAAAGGTGAGTATTCAAATTACAAAGGCATAAGTTTGCTCTGTATTCCTTGAAAATTGTATGGGAGTGTACTGACTGAGAGGGTGAAGGCATGTACTGGGCATCAGATTGGGGAGGAGCATTGTTGTTTCAAAAGTGGCAGAAGATAAGTGAATCAGGTATCTGCTCTCAAAATGTGAGAAATACTTAAGAGAAACAGATGGATTTGTATGTGGCAATTATGGATCTGGAGAAGGCATATGACAGGGTGGATAGAAATGCTTTGTGAAAGGTCTTAAGTGTATACAATGTGGGAAGTAAGCTGCTAGAAGCAGAGAAATTCTTATTAAGGGGGTAAGGCATGTGTACGAGTAGGAAGAGAGGAGAGTGACTAGTTCCCAGTGAAGGTTGGTCTGCTGCAGGGGTGTGTGAAGTCACCATGGTTGTTTAATTTGTTCATGAATGGGATGGTCTGAGAGTAAATGCAAAAGTTATGGAGAAAGGGGAGAGTATGCAGACTGTCGGGAATGAGTGGGCCTAAGAAGTGAGTCAGTTGTTGTTTGTTGATGATACAGCTCTAGTGGATGACTCAAATGAGAAACTGCAGAGACTGGTGACTGAGTTTGAAAAAGTGTATGAGAGGAGAAAGTTGAGAGCAAATGTGAATAAGAGCAAGGTTATTAGGTTCAGCAGGGTTGAGGGACAAGTTAGTTGGGATGTGAGTTTGAACGGAGAAAAATTGGACGAAGTGAAGTACTTTAGATATCTGGGAGTGGACTTAGCGGCGAATGGAACCATGGAAGCAGAACAGTCATAGGGTGGGGGAGAGGGCAAAAATTCTGGGAGCGATGAAGAATGTGTGGAAAGAGAGAACGTTATCTTGGAGAGCAAAAAAGGGTACCTTTTAAGGAATAGTAGTTCTAACAATATTATACGGTTGGAAGACATGGGTTTTAGATATGGTTGTATGGAGGAGGGTGGATGTGTTGGTAATGAAACGTATGAGGACAATATGTGATGTAAGGTGGTTTGATCAAGTAATTTATGAAAGGGTAAGAGAGATGTGTGGTAATTAAAAAGAGTGTAGTTGAGATAGCAGAAAAGGGTGTGTGGAATTGGTTAGGAAATATGGAGAGAATGAGTGAGGAAAGGTTGATAAAAAAGATATACTGTCAAAGATGGAGGGAACAAGGAGAAGCAGGAGACCAAATTGAAGGTGGAAGGATGGAGTGAAAAAGATTTTCAGCGATTGCAGCCTGAACATGCAGGAAAATGAGAGGCATGCAAGGAATAGAGTGAACTGAAATGATGTGTTACACTGGGGTCGACATGCTGTCAATGGACTGAGCCAGGGCATGTGAAATGTCTGGGGTAAACCATGGAAAGGTCTGTAAGGCCTGGATGTGGCTAAGAAGTTGTGGTATCGGTGCATTACACATGAGAGCTAGAGTGTGAATGAAAGTGGCCATTTCTTTTTGTCTGTTTTCCTGGCACTACCTCACTGACACAGGGGGTGGTAATGCTGTTTCCTGTAGGGTGGGGTGGCGCAAGGAATGGATGAAGGTAAGCAAGTATGAATATATACATGGGTATATGTCATACAAACCTCCAACAGCCAGGATCAAACCCGGGACCCCTGTGCCACAGGTGGGAATGCTACCACTAAGCTATGGGCCTGGCTAATAAGAAATAACTATTCGAATACTGTGTACTCGAATACCCTCAGTCTCACGTTGGTGAGCAACAGGGTCTACACCGGTCATTTCCCAAGAGGCACGCATAGCCAGCAGATAGCATTTTAGCAAACCTAACTGTACAACATGGAGGTATATGAATACGAAAAAAGTGCATAGGCACGCGCACCTTCATAGAAACTACAAACTTCCAATCCTTTCCTTATGAAGTGCTCCATTATGCTGTTCCTTATGAAGTGCTCCATTATGTTGGTCCTTATGAAGTGCTCCTTTATGCTGTTCCTTATGAGGTGCTCCATTATGCTGATCCTTATGAAGTACTCCCATTATGATCCTTATGAACTGCACCTTTATGCTGTTCCTTATGAAGTGCTCCATTATGGTGATCCTTGTGAATGCTCCTTTATGCTGTTCCTTATGAAGTACTCCATTATGTTGGTCTTTATGAAGTGCTCCATTATGGTGATCCTTATGAATGCTCCTTTATGCTGTTCCTTATGAAGTACTCCATTATGTTGGTCTTTATGAAGTGCTCCATTATGCTGTTCCTTATGAAGTGCTCCATTATGGTGATCCTTATGAATGCTCCTTTATGCTGTTTCTTATGAAGTGCTCCTTTATGCTGTTCCTTATGTAGTGCTCCATTATGGTGATCCATATGAATTGCTCCTTTATGCTGTTCCTTATGAAGTGCTCCATTATGTTGTTCTTTATGAAGTGCTCCTTTATGCTGTTCCTTATGAAATGCTCCTTTATGCTGTTCCTTATGAGGTGCTCCATTATGTTGATCCTTTAGAAGTGCTCCATTATGCTGTTCCTTATGAAGTACTCCATTATGTTGATTCCTATGAAGTGCTCCTTTATGCTGTTCCTTATGAAGTACTCCATTATATTGATTCTTATATGAGGTACTCCATTATGTTGATCCTCATGAAGTACTCCATTATGTTGATCCTGATGTAGTGCTCCATTATGTTGATCCTTATGAAGTACTCCATTATGTTGATCCTTGTGAAGTGTTCCATTATGTTGATCCTTATATAGTGCTCCATTATGCTGATACTTATGAAGTACTCCATTATGCTGTTCCTTATGAAGTACTCCTGTATGCTATTCCTTATGAAGTACTCCATTATGTTGATCGTGATGTAGTGCTCCATTATGTTGATCCTTATGAAGTACTCCATTATGTTGATCCTGATGTAGTGCTCAATTATGTTGATCCTTATGAAGTACTCCATTATGTTGATCCTTGTGAAGTGTTCCATTATGTTGATCCTTATATAGTGCTCCATTATGTTGATCCTTATTAAGTACTCCATTATGCTGTTCCCTATGAACTACTCCATTATGCTGTTCCTTATGAAGTACTCCTGTATGCTATTCCTTATGAAGTACTCCATTATGTTGATCCTTATGAAGTGCTCCTTTAAGCTGTTCTTTATGAAGTACTCCATTATGTTGATCCTTATGAGGTGCTCCATTATCTTGATCCTTATGAAGTACTCCATTATGTTGATCCTTATGAGGTGCTCCATTATCTTGATCCTTATGAAGTACACCATTATGTTGATCCTTATGAAGTATTCCATTATGTTGATCCTTATGAAGTACTCCATTATGTTGATCCTTATGAAGTACTCCATTATGCTGCTCCTTATGAAGTATTTCATTATGCTGTTCCTTATGAAGTACTCCATTATGCTGTTCCTTATGAAGTGCTCCATTATGTTGATCCTTATGAAGTATTCCATTATGATGAGCCTTATGAAGTGCTCCATTATGCTGTTCCTTATGAAGTGCTCCATTATGTTGATCCTTATGAAGTACTCCATTATGTTGAGCCTTATGAAGTGCTCCATTATGTTGATCCTTATGTAGTGCTCCATTATGTTGATCCTTGTGTAGTGCTCCATTATGTTGATCCTTATGAAGTACTCCATTATGCTATTCCTTATGAAGTACTCCATTATGCTGTTCCTTTAGAAGTACTCCATTATGATGATCCATATGAAGTACTCCATTATGTTGATCCTTATGAAGTGCTCCATTATGTTGTTCCTTATGAAATAGCTCCATTATGTTGATCCTTATGAAGTACTCCATTATGTTGAGCCTTATGAAGTACTCCATTATGTTGAGCCTTATGAAGTGCTCCATTATGTTGTTCCTTATGAAATAGCTCCATTGTGTTGATCCTTATGAAGTACTCCATTATGATGATCCTTATGTAGTGCTCCATTATGTTGATCCTTGTGTAGTGCTCCATTATGTTGATCCTTATGAAGTACTCCATTATGCTATTCCTTATGAAGTACTCCATTATGCTGTTCCTTAAGTACTCCATTATGATGATCCATATGAAGTACTCCATTATGTTGATCCTTATGAAGTGCTCCATTATGTTGTTCCTTATGAAATAGCTACATTATGTTGATCCTTATGAAGTACTCCATTATGATGATCCATATGAAGTACTCCATTATGTTGATCCTTATGAAGTGCTCCATTATGTTGTTCCTTATGAAATAGCTCCATTATGTTGATCCTTATGAAGTACTCCATTATGTTGAGCCTTATGAAGTACTCCATTATGTTGAGCCTTATGAAGTGCTCCATTATGCTGTTCCTTATGAAGTGCTCCATCATGTTGATCCTTACAAAGTGTTCAATTATGTTGATCCTTATGAAGTACTCCATTATGCTGTTCCTTATAAAGTACTCCATTATGCTGTTCCTTCTGAAGTGCTCCATTATGTTGATCATTATGAAGTACTCCATTCATTATGCTGTTCCTTATGAAGTGCTCCATCATGTTGATCCTTACAAAGTGTTCAATTATGTTGATCCTTATGAAGTACTCCATTATGCTGTTCCTTATAAAGTACTCCATTATGCTGTTCCTTCTGAAGTGCTCCATTATGTTGATCATTATGAAGTACTCCATTATGCTGATCCTTATGAAGTACTCCATTATGTTGATCCTTATGAAGTGTTCCATTATGTTGTTCCTTATGTAGTACTTCATTATGTTATTCCTTATGAAGTACTCTATTATGTTGATCCTTATGAAGTGCTCCATTATGTTGATTGTTTTGAATTACTCCTGTATGCTATTCCTTAGGAAGTACTCCATTATGTTGATCCTTATGAAGTACTCCATTATGTTGATCCTTATGAAGTGCTCATTTATGCTGTTCCTTATGAAGTGCTCCTTTATGTTGTTCCTATGAAGCGTTTCTTTATGTATCTATTTATCATTCTTTCACATATTCTGATTAAAAGTGAATATTATAAGTAATGTTTTGGAATTAGTTCAGCTACATCTTTGTATAATGGTTAATGATATTGATGAAATGGGCATAAAGTTTTCTCTTTACAAACCCAATGCTATGCATATGGCTAACCTGAGATCTGATTAAGTTGGACCATTCTTTTGCATGTCAGTCATCAACAATATGGAAAAAAAAGCTTTTCATTACTTGGCCATGTTTCAGCCACTTTAGCAAAATCATATCTTTCCACATATATGATGGAAATGACCATTCTTTTTTCACTTTATAATTTTCAGCCTTTAGTACTCAAAGGATACCAGTTATAATCTGTAAATTCTCACACTGTGAAGTCATTTAAGGTGAGGCAGGCCAGTACTTACCTTTGAGGCCTTGAGAACTACTGGTTCATGTTCCTCTTCTGATGGTTGCTGCTGGAGACCTTTCTGAGCCTTGTGTTTGTCAAATGTAAATGCTTGCCCATCGATTCTTCCTGGAGAATATGGTGGAAAAGGTTCACCAGGCTTATTACGATCCCGACGCTCCCCTGAAGATGCATGGTTACCCATGATTCACATAAACTGTAACAGAAAATCATTTTATAAGGTTTTTTTTTTTTTTGGCTTTGTCGCTGTCTCCCGCGTTTGCGAGGTAGCGCAAGGAAACAGACGAAAGAAATGGCCCAACCCCCCCCCATACACATGTATATACATACGTCCACACACGCAAATATACATACCTACACAGCTTTCCATGGTTTACCCCAGACGCTTCACATGCCCTGATTCAATCCACTGACAGCACGTCAACCCCGGTATACCACATCGCTCCAATTCACTCTATTCCTTGCCCTCCTTTCACCCTCCTGCATGTTCAGGCCCCGATCACACAAAATCTTTTTCACTCCATCTTTCCACCTCCAATTTGGTCTCCCTCTTCTCCTCGTTCCCTCCACCTCCGACACATATATCCTCTTGGTCAATCCTTCCTCACTCATTCTCTCCATGTGCCCAAACCATTTCAAAACACCCTCTTCTGCTCTCTCAACCACACTCTTTTTATTTCCACACATCTCTCTTACCCTTACGTTACTTACTCGATCAAACCACCTCACACCACACATTGTCCTCAAACATCTCATTTCCGGCACATCCATCCTCCTGCGCACAACTCTATCCATAGCCCACGCCTCGCAACCATACAACATTGCTGGAACCACTATTCCTTCAAACATACCCATTTTTGCTTTCCGAGATAATGTTCTCGACTTCCACACATTCTTCAAGGCTCCCAGAATTTTCGCCCCCTCCCCCACCCTATGATCCACTTCCGCTTCCATGGTTCCATCCGCTGCCAGATCCACTCCCAGATATCTAAAACACTTCATTTCCTCCAGTTTTTCTCCATTCAAACTCACCTCCCAATTGACTTGACCCTCAACCCTACTGTACCTAATAACCTTGCTCTTATTCACATTTACTCTTAACTTTCTTCTTTCACACACTTTACCAAACTCAGTCACCAGCTTCTGCAGTTTCTCACATGAATCAGCCACCAGCGCTGTATCATCAGCGAACAACAACTGACTCACTTCCCAGGCTCTCTCATCCCCAACAGACTTCATACTTGCCCCTCTTTCCAAAACTCTTGCATTTACCTCCCTAACAACCCCATCCATAAACAAATTAAACAACCATGGAGACATCACACACCCCTGCCGCAAACCTACATTCACTGAGAACCAATCACTTTCCTCTCTTCCTACACGTACACATGCCTTACATCCTCGATAAAAACTTTTCACTGCTTCTAACAACTTGCCTCCCACACCATATATTCTTAATACCTTCCACAGAGCATCTCTATCAACTCTATCATATGCCTTCTCCAGATCCATAAATGCTACATACAAATCCATTTGCTTTTCTAAGTATTTCTCACATATATTCTTCAAAGCAAACACCTGATCCACACATCCTCTACCACTTCTGAAACCACACTGCTCTTCCCCAATCTGATGCTCTGTACATGCCTTCACCCTCTCAATCAATACCCTCCCATATAATTTACCAGGAATACTCAACAAACTTATACCTCTGTAATTTGAGCACTCACTCTTATCCCCTTTGCCTTTGTACAATGGCACTATGCACGCATTCCGCCAATCCTCAGGCACCTCACCATGAGTCATACATACATTAAATAACCTTACCAACCAGTCAACAATACAGTCACCCCCTTTTTTAATAAATTCCACTGCAATACCATCCAAACCTGCTGCCTTGCCGGCTTTCATCTTCCGCAAAGCTTTTACTACCTCTTCTCTGTTTACCAAATCATTTTCCCTAACCCTCTCACTTTGCACACCACCTCGACCAAAACATCCTATATCTGCCACTCTATCATCAAACACATTCAACAAACCTTCAAAATACTCACTCCATCTCCTTCTCACATCACCACTACTTGCTATCACCTCCCCATTTGCGCCTTTCACTGAAGTTCCCATTTGCTCCCTTGTCTTACGCACTTTATTTACCTCCTTCCAGAACATCTTTTTATTCTCCCTAAAATTTAATGATACTCTCTCACCCCAACTCTCATTTGCCCTTTTTTTCACCTCTTGCACCTTTCTCTTGACCTCCTGTCTCTTTCTTTTATACATCTCCCACTCAATTGCATTTTTTCCCTGCAAAAATTGTCCAAATGCCTCTCTCTTCTCTTTCACTAATACTCTTACTTCTTCATCCCACCACTCACTACCCTTTCTAATCAACCCACCTCCCACTCTTCTCATGCCACAAGCATCTTTTGCGCAATCCATCACTGATTCCCTAAATACATCCCATTCCTCCCCCACTCCCCTTACTTCCATTGTTCTCACCTTTTTCCATTCTGTACTCAGTCTCTCCTGGTACTTCCTCACACAAGTCTCCTTCCCAAGCTCACTTACTCTCACCACCCTCTTCACCCCAACATTCACTCTTCTTTTCTGAAAACCCATACAAATCTTCACCTTAGCCTCCACAAGATAATGATCAGACATCCCTCCAGTTGCACCTCTCAGCACATTAACATCCAAAAGGTATGTTACATAATTCAGCTTCAAGAAAAAAAATCATTCTTTTAAAGACAAAATTCTAATATCTTCAGCATCATTTAAAAGCAATGATTATGTGATTATGGTTTAATCACATCAACTTCTGCTATTCATAGTAAGATATCACCCACCCATACTTTCTGTTTCCTAACCACTAACCTAAACTTAACGTCATTAAATATACCATATAATTAGTCTAGTTTACCTCCTGTTTCCATACTTTTTTCACCTCTTTAAACAAGTGTCAAGTAATGCTTGCCTCTCTGTTTTTAATTCAAGACCTAGCCTCTATGACGAAGTCTATCCACATGTGAAGCCCTTACACAAAACAAAAGTACAGTTAAAATATGTCCACAAGCACATAAAAACAGTGGTTCTTTGAGCCACTGCTCATGTTAGTCTTTGAGCCACTGCTCATGTTGCTATTCCAATACACTCCTACACAGTAGACCACATTAATGTTCTACTATAAATCTCAATTGCTAGGAAACTTTTGGTGAGGCTTTCATATATTTTGTTGATTTTTTTACAAGTCTTTAATTTACTGTCACATCAACCAAACCTACATTTTCCCAGATATTTATAATCATAACCGCCAATATTTTACATAAGATCATCAGGAAATATTCAAAACTCTGTAGCTTCTATTCATTTTCTGGACATTACCAATGCAGCACAAATCACTCAACATCTAAAGCTAATTTGATGCATTAACAAATTAGTAACATACAAATGATCATGGCATCTAAGGAAAGTCAGGCAAGATTATCTAAGGTTATGGTGATTTCAAGTGTTTTCCTTTTTCTGTTATCTGATCCCCCATATTTTCCTCAATCTTCTTAATTCTCCCCAATTACTTCTCAATCCTAGGGAAATTATGGTGCTTCAAATTGTGCAGTCCCCATTTCAATTACTCATTCTGTGTGATTACATTAGTCCACTGATATCCATTCCTTCAGAATTTATTTCAGTTGTGCTTCCCTCTCGTAAAATTCTACCTTATCATTTCAACTAGCTTTTGTTACCACAAACTTACCTCAACATGACATATAAACAAAAACAATCAATACTAAGACTGTTTACATAAATTTGCTTCAACATATGTAAACAAAACAATGACTTGGCCCACTTGTGGTTATACCAATTTCAGCAAGATTCTATCATCGATCTCATCAAAAACTTTTCATTCCAACAGAGTTCATCCTTTCCCTGCTACTGATTGTAGAGTATCCTTGAAGTTGCAAGAGCCCCTGACTAAGGAGTACTGCAGTTACAAAATGATACGGTTGGAGGTAAAGAATTATCAAAAGACATACATCTTATATAAAGTACTGCAGTTACAAAATGATAAGGTTGAAGGTAAAAAATTATCAAGAGACATACATCTTATATAAAGTACTGCGGTTACAAAATGATAAGGTTGGAGGTAAAGAATTATCAAGAGACATACATCTTATATAAGTCGAAGTCAACACTGTAGTAGTATCATCAGTAACGCAATGGTATGTGATACACAGTCAGGTTAATATGATGATGTAAGTTTTCTAGTCAGGTTAATAAGGTGATGTAGGTTTTCTAGTCAGGTTAATATGATGATGTAGGTTTTCTAGTCAGGTTAATATGATGATGTAGGTTTCCTAGTCAGGTTAATATGATGATGTAGGTTTCCTAGTCAGGTTAATATGATGATGTAGCTTTCCTAGTCAGGTTAATATGATGATGTAGGTTTCCTAGTCAGGTTAATACGATGATGTAGGTTTTCTAGCCACGTTAATATGACGATGTAGGTTTCCTAGTCAGGTAAATATGATGATGTAGCTTTCCTAGTCAGGTTAATATGATGATGTAGGTTTCCTGGTCAGGTTAATAAGATGATGTAGGTTTTCTAGTCAGGTTAATATGATGATGTAGGTTTTCTAGTCAGGTTAATATGATGACGTAGGTTTTCTAGTCAAGTTAATAACATGACGTAGGTTTTCCAGTCAGGTTAATACGATGATGTAGGTTTTCTAGTCAGGTTAATATGATGACGTAGGTTTTCTAGTCAGGTTAATAAGATGATGTAGGTTTTCTAGTCAGGTTAATATGATGATGTAGGTTTTCTAGTCAGCTTAATATGATGATGTAGGTTTTCTAGTCAAGTTAATATGATGATGTAGGTTTTCTAGTCAGGTTCATATGAAGACGTATGTTTTCTAGTCAGGTTAATATGATGATGTAGGTTTTCTAGTCAGGTTAATATGATGACGTAGGTTTTCTAGTCATGTTAATATGATGATATAGGTTTTCTAGTCAGGTTAATATGATGATGTAGGTTTTCTAGTCAGGTTAATATGATGACGTAGGTTTTCTAGTCAGGTTAATATGATGATGTAGGTTTTCTAGTCAGGTTAATATGATGACGTAGGTTTTCTAGTCAGGTGAATATGATGACGTAGGTTTTCTAGTCAGGTTAGTATGATGATGTAGGTTTTCTAGTCAGGTTAATATGATGATGTAGGTTTTCTAGTCAGGTTAATATGATGATGTAGGTTTTCTAGTCAGGTTAATATGATAACGTAGGTTTTCTAGTCAGGTTAATATGATGACATAGGTTTTCTAGTTAGGTTAATATGATGATGTAGGTTTCCTAGTCAGGTTAATATGATGATGTAGCTTTCCTAGTCAGGTTAATATGACATAGGTTTTCTAGTCAGGTTAATATGATGATGTAGGTTTTCTAGTCAGGTTAATATGATGATGTAGGTTTTCCAGTCAGGTTAATATGATGACGTAGGTTTTCTAGTCAGGTTAATATGATGACGTAGGTTTTCTAGTCAGGTTAATATGATGATGTAGGTTTTCTAGTCAGGTTAATATGATGACGTAGGTTTTCTAGTCAGGTTAATATGATGACGCAGGTTTTCTCGTCAGGTTAATATCATGATGTAGGTTTTCTAGTCAGGTTAATATGATGACGTAGGTTTTCTAGTCAGGTTAATATGATGACGTAGGTTTTTTAGTTAGGCTAATATGATGACGTAGGTTTTCTAGTCAGGTTAACATGATGACGTAGGTTTTCTAGTTTGCAGATGATTATAAAGACGTCAGTTGCCCTGGCCATTACATGGGTCTTCATGTGACACTCTGTCCTTCAGTATCGTAAGATGTAATTATGTGTGACGTTTGTGGCAGCATTATAATATGATGGTAACAATAATTACCTCTAACTTCCTTAATCTTCCCCACTAGATATGACCTTGCTGGCTCCTTCCTCACTAGAGAAAGATGATCATCAGGAAGTAGTGTTGTGGTCATCAAGGCTATTCCTCTTCCTCTCATCTTGACCCACACATTATAAACTGAACATCACATATATTACCAGGTTAACTTATAATAACTTAACATTATGGTTGAACGTGACTTACCTACCTTAAGCTCGACCTAACAAAAACAACAACATCCACAGTCAAGGATTACCACACTATCACCCACCACCCCTCCAATCACCAGGATAAACGACCGTCTTATTTGACCTAAATATCACAACTAAATCATCCTTTTTGTCAGGAAATCAGAATAATCTAATATTTCCATGGCAGCTTCTTATTATCTACTAAACGTCATTTCACAGTAGCTGTATTAAATTTCAATATTACATTTCGTGCTAGACGAAGGGGCCACAAGTGAGGGACCCCTGTCCACCATATCCATAATCATTATATAGTTCACATTTCCTTTTAATAAGAAGAATAGATCATTCAACTTTCTATATGTTATTTCTTCTATAAATAAGCATATTTTGAACAATAACATAGATAATAACACAATGAATAACTGCAATATGACTATTCTACGTACTTTCCCTTTATTTTTTTCACGAATACGTAAGTTAAAGGGTAAGAGAAGGAAATAGAACCTTTATGAATATATATATATATATATATATATATATATATATATATATATATATATATATATATATATATATATATATATATATATATTCCCTGGGGATAGGGGAGAAAGAATACTTCCCACGTATTCCCTGCGTGTCGTAGAAGGCGACTAAAAGGGAAGGGAGCGGGGGGCTGGAAATCCTCCCCTCTCGTTTTTTTTTTTTAATTTTCCAAAAGATGGAGTGAAAAGGATTTTGTGTGATCGGGGCCTGAACATGCAGGAGGGTGAAAGGAGGGCAAGGAATAGAGTGAATTGGAGCGATGTGGTATACAGGGGTTGACGTGCTGTCAGTGGATTGAATCAAGGCATGTGAAGCGTCCGGGGTAAACCATGGAAAGCTGTGTAGGTATGTATATTTGCGTGTGTGGACGTATGTATGTACATGTGTATGGGGGGGGTTGGGCCATTTCTTTCGTCTGTTTCCTTGCGCTACCTCGCAAACGCGGGAGACAGCGACGAGGTATAAAAAAAAAAAAAAAAAAGAAGGAACAGAGAAGAGGGCCAGGTGAGGATATTCCCTCAAAGGCCCAGTCCTCTGTTCTTAACGCTACCTCGCTATCGCGGGAAATGGCGAATAGTATGAAAAAAAAAAAAAAAAAAAAAATATATATATATATATATATATATATATATATATATATATATATATATATATATATATATATAAGGAGTGAAAAAGACTTTGTGTGATCGGGGCCTGAACATGCAGGAGGGTGAAAGGAGGGCAAGGAATAGAGTGAATTGGATCGATGTGCTATACCGGGGTTGACGTGCTGTCAGTGGATTGAATTAGGGCATGTGAAGCGTCTGGGGTAAACCATGGAAAGTTGTGTGGGGCCTGGATGTGGAAAGGGAGCTGTGGTTTCGGGCATTATTGCATGACAGCTAGAAACTGAGTGTGAACGAATGGGGCCTTTGTTGTCTTTTCCTAGCGCTACCTCGCACACATGAGGGGGGAGGGGGATGGTATTCCATGTGTGGCGAGGTGGCGATGGGAGTGAATAAAGGCAGTGTGAATTGTGTGCATGGATATATATGTATGTGTCTGAGTGTGTATATATATGTGTACCTTGAGATGTATAGGTATGTATATTTGCGTGTGTGGACGTGTATGTATATACATTCTGTATGTGGGTGGGTTGGGCCATTTCTTTCGTCTGTTTCCTTGCGCTACCTCGCAAACGCGGGAGACAGCGACAAAGCAAAAAAAAAAAAATGTATGTGTGTGTGTGTGTATATATATATATATATATATATATATATATATATATATATATATATATATATATATATATATATATACATAGGGTGGGGGAGAGGGCGAAAATCCTGGGAGCCTTGAAGAATATGTGGAAGTCGAGAACATTATCTTGGAAAGCAAAAATGGGTATGTTTGAAGGAATAGTGGTTCCAACAATGTTGTACGGTTGCGAGGCGTGGGCTATGGATAGAGTTGTGCGCAGGAGGGTGGATGTGCTGGAAATGAGATGTTTGAGGACAATGTGTGGTGTGAGGTGGTTTGATCGAGTAAGTAATGTAAGGGTAAGAGAGATGTGTGGAAATAAAAAGAGCGTGGTTGAGAGAGCAGAAGAGGGTGTTTTGAAATGGTTTGGGCACATGGAGAGAATGAGTGAGGAAAGATTGACCAAGAGGATATATGTGTCAGAGGTGGAGGGAACGAGGAGAAGTGGGAGACCAAATTGGAAGTGGAAAGATGGAGTGAAAAAGATTTTGTGTGATAGGGGCCTGAACATGCAGGAGGGTGAAAGGAGGGCAAGGAATAGAGTGAATTGGATCGATGTGGTATACCGGGGTTGACGTGCTGTCAGTGGATTGAATCAGGGCATGTGAAGCGTCTGGGGTAAACCATGGAAAGTTGTGTGGGGCCTGGATGTGGAAAGGGAGCTGTGGTTTCGGGCATTATTGCATGACAGCTAGAGACTGAGTGTGAACGAATGGGGCCTTTGTTGTCTTTTCCTAGTGCTACCTCGCACACATGAGGGGGGGAGGGGGATGGTATTCCATGTGTGGCGAGGTGGCGATGGGAGTGAATAAAGGCAGACAGTGTGAATTGTGTGCATGGGTATATATGTATGTGTCTGTGTGTGTATATATATGTGTACATTGAGATGTATAGGTATGTATATTTGCGTGTGTGGACGTGTATGTGTATACATTGTGTATGGTGGTGGGTTGGGCCATTTCTTTCGTCTGTTTCCTTGCGCTACCTCGCAAACGCGGGAGACAGCGACAAAGCAAAATAAAATAAATAAATGATATATCGCTACCTCGCTAATGCGGGAAATGGCGAATAGTATGAAAGAAAAGAAAGATATATATATATATATATATATATATATATATATATATATATATATATATATATATATATATATATATATATATACATATTTTTTTTTTTGCCGCTGTCTCCCGCGTTTGTGAGGTAGCGCAAGGAAACAGACAAAAGAAATGGCCCAACCCACTCCCATACCCATGTATATACATACACGTCCACACACGCAAATATACATACCTACACAGCTTTCCATGGTTTACCCCAGACGCTTCACATGCCCTGATTCAATCCACTGACAGCACGTCAACCCCGGTATACCACATCGATCCAATTCACTCTATTCCTTGCCCTCCTTTCACCCTCCTGCATGTTCAGGCCCCGATCACACAAAATCTTTTTCACTCCATCTTTCCACCTCCAATTTGGCCTCCCACTTCTCCTCATTCCCTCCACCTCTGACACATATATCCTCTTGGTCAATCTTTCCTCACTCATTCTCTCCATGTGCCCAATCCATTTCAAAATACCCTCTTCTGCTCTCTCAACCACTCTTTTTATTTCCACACATCTCTCTTACCCTTACATTACTTACTCGATCAAACCACCTCACACCACATATTGTCCTCAAACATCTCATTTCCAGCACATCCACCCTCCTGCGCACAACTCTATCCATAGCCCACGCCTCGCAGCCATACAACATTGTTGGAACCACTATTCCTTCAAACATACCCATTTTTGCTTTCCAAGATAATGTTCTCGACTTCCACACATTCTTCAACGCTCCCAGGATTTTCGCCCCCTCCCCCACCCTATGATTCACTTCCACTTCCATAGTTCCATCCGCTGCCAGATCCACTCCCAGATATCTAAAACACTTTACTTCCTCCAGTTTTTCTCCATTCAAACTTACCTCCCAATTGACTTGACCCTCAACCCTACTGTACCTAATAACCTTGCTCTTATTCTCATTTACTCTTAACTCTCTTCTTTCACACACTTTACCAAACTCAGTCACCAGCTTCTGCAGTTTCTCACATGAATCAGCCATCAGCGCTGTATCATCAGCAAACAACAACTGACTCACTTCCCAAGCTCTCTCATCCACAACAGACTTCATACTTGCCCCTCTTTCCAAAACTCTTGCATTCACCTCCCTAACAACCCCATCCATAAACAAATTAAACAACCAAGAAGACAACACACACCCCTGCCACATACCTACATTCACTGAGAACCAATCACTTTCCCCTCACATACACATGCCTTACATCCTCGATAAAAACTTTTCACTGCTTCTAACAACTTGCCTCCCACACCATATATTCTTAGTACCTTCCACAGAGCATCTCTATCAACTCTATCATATACCTTCTCCAGGTCCATAAATGCTACATACAAATCCATCTAACATACATTCTTCAAAGCAAACACCTGATCCACACATCCTCTACCACTTCTGAAACCACACTGCTCTTCCCCAATCTGATGCTCTGTACATGCCTTCACCCTCTCAATCAATACCCTCCCATATAATTTACCAGGAATACTCAACGCGGGAGACAGCGACAAAGTATAAAAAGAAAAAAAAAAAAAAAAAAAAAAATATATATATATATATATATATATATATATATATATATATATATAATATATATATATATATATATATATATATATTTTTTTTTTTTGCTTTCTCGCTGTCTCCCGCGTTTGCGAGGTAGCGCAAGGAAACAGATGAAAGAAATGGCCCAACCCACCCCCATACTCATGTATATACATACACGTCCACACACGCAAATATACATACCTACACAGCTTTCCATGGTTTACCCCAGACGCTTCACATGCCCTGATTCAATCCACTGACAGCACGTCAACCCCGGTATACCACATCGATCCATTTCACTCTATTCCTTGCCCTCCTTTCACCCTCCTGCATGTTCAGGCCCCGATCACACAAAATCTTTTTCACTCCATCTTTCCACCTCCAATTTGGTCTCCCACTTCTCCTCGTTCCCTCCACCTCCGACACATATATCCTCTTGGTCAATCTTTCCTCACTCATTCTCTCCATGAGGGTAGGTAGTTGGTCATCCTCCATAATAAAGCCTTGATAGACCAAAAATATATATATATATATATTTTTTTTTTTTTTTTGCTTTGTCGCTGTCTCCCGCGTTTGCGAGGTAGCGCAAGGAAACAGACGAAAGAAATGGCCCAACCCACCCCCATACACATGTATATACATACGTCTACCCACCCAAATATACATACCTACACAGCTTTCCATGGTTTACCCCAGACGCTTCACATGCCCTGATTCAATCCACTGACAGCACGTCAACCCCGGTATACCACATCGCTCCAATTCACTCTATTCCTTGCCCTCCTTTCACCCTCCTGCATGTTCAGGCCCCGATCACACAAAATCTTTTTCACTCCATCTTTCCACCTCCAATTTGGTCTCCCTCTTCTATTCGTTCCCTCCACCTCCGACACATATATCCTCTTGGTCAATCTTTCCTCACTCATTCTCTCCATGTGACCAAACCATTTCAAAGCACCCTTTTCTGCTCTCTCAACCACGCTCTTTTTATTTCCACACATCTCTCTTACCCTTACGTTACTTACTCGATCAAACCACCTCACACCACACATTGTCCTCAAACATCTCATTTCCAGCACATCCATCCTCCTGCGCACAACTCTATCCATAGTCCACGCCTTGCAACCATACAACATTGTTGGAACCACTATTCCTTCAAACATGCCCATTTTTGCTTTCCGAGATAATGTTCTCGACTTCCACACATTCTTCAAGGCTCCCAGAATTTTCGCCCCCTCCCCCATCCTATGATCCACTTCCGCTTCCATGTTTCCATCCGCTGCCAGATCCACTCCCAGATATCTAAAACACTTCACTTCCTCCAGTTTTTCTCCATTCAAACTCACCTCCCAATTGACTTGACCCTCAACCCTACTGTACCTAATAACCTTGCTCTTATTCACATTTACTTTTAACTTTCTTCTTTCACAAACTTTACCAAACTCAGTCACCAGCTTCTGCAGTTTCTCACATGAATCAGCCACCAGCGCTGTATCATCAGCGAACAACAACTGACTCACTTCCCAAGCTCTCTCCTCCCCAACAGACTTCATACTTGCCCCTCTTTCCAAAACTCTTGCATTCACCTCCCTAACAACCCCATCCATAAACAAATTAAACAACCATGGAGACATCACACACCCCTGCCACAAACCTACATTCACTGAGAACCAATCACTTTCCTCTCTTCCTACACGTACACATGCCTTACATCCTCGATAAAAACTTTTCACTGCTTCTAACAACTTGCCTCCCACACCATATATTCTTAATACCTTCCACAGAGCATCTCTATCAACTCTATCATATGCCTTCTCCAGATCCATAAATGCTACATACAAATCCATTTGCTTTTCTAAGTATTTCTCACATACATTCTTCAAAGCAAACATATATATATATATATATGTGAATAAGAGCAAGGTTATTAGGTACAGCAGAGTTGAGGGTCAAGTCAATTGGGAGGTAAGTTTGAATGGAGAAAAACTGGAGGAAGTAAAGTGTTTTAGATATCTGGGAGTGGATCTGCCAGCGGATGGAACCATGGAAGCGGAAGAGGATCATAGGGTGGGGGAGGGGGCGAAAATTCTGGGAGCCTTGAAGAATGTGTGGAAGTCGAGAACATTATCTCGGAAAGCAAAAATGGGTATGTTTGAAGGAATAGTGGTTCCAACAATGTTGTATGGTTGCGAGGCGTGGGCTATGGATAGAGTTGTGCGCAGGAGGATGGATGTGCTGGAAATGAGATGTTTGAGGACAATGTGTGGTGTGAGGTGGTTTGATCGAGTAAGTAACGTAAGGGTAAGAGAGATGTGTGGAAATAAAAAGAGCGTGGTTGAGAGAGCAGAAGAGGGTGTTTTGAAATGGATTGGGCACATGGAGAGAATGAGTGAGGAAAGATTGACCAAGAGGATATATGTGTCGGAGGTGGAGGGAACGAGGAGAAGTGGGAGACCAAATTGGAGGTGGAAAGATGGAGTGAAAAAGATTTTGTGTGATCGGGACCTGAACATGCAGGAGGGTGAAAGGAGGGCAAGGAATAGAGTGAATTGGATCGATGTGGTATACCGGGGTTGACGTGCTGTCAGTGGATTGAATCAGGGCATGTGAAGCGTCTGGGGTAAACCATGGAAAGCTGTGTAGGTATGTATATTTGCGTGTGTGGACGTGTATGTATATAAATGTGTATGGGGGTGGGTTGGGCCATTTCTTTCGTCTGTTTTCTTGCGCTACCTCGCAAATGCGGGAGACAGCGACTAAGCAAAAAAAAAAAAATATATGTAATATATATCCCCAGGGAAGTGAGTCAGTTGTTGTTCGCTGATGATACAGCGCTGGTGGCTGATTCATGTGAGAAACTGCAGAAGCTGGTGACTGAGTTTGGTACAGTCTGTGAAAGAAGAAAGTTAAGAGTAAATGAGAATAAGAGCAAGGTTATTAGGTACAGTAGGGTTGAGGGTCAAGTCAATTGGGAGGTAAGTTTGAATGGAGAAAAACTGGAGGAAGTAAAGTGTTTTAGATATCTGGGAGTGGATCTGGCAGCGGATGGAACCATGGAAGCGGAAGTGAATCAAAGGGTGGGGGAGGGGGCGAAAATCCTGGGAGCCTTGAAGAATGAGTGGAAGTCGAAATCATTATCTCAGAAAGCAAAAATGGCTATGTTTGAAGGAATAGTGGTTCCAACAATGTTGTATGGTTGCAAGGTGTGGGCTATGGAGAGAGTTGTGCGCAGGAGGGTGGATGTGCTGGAAATGAGATGTTTGAGGACAATATGTGGTGTGAGGTGGTTTGATCGAGTAAGTAATGTAAGGGTAAGAGAGATGTGTGGAAATAAAAAGAGCGCGGTTGAGAGAGCAGAAGAGGGTGTTTTGAAATGGTTTGGGCACATGGAGAGAATGAGTGAGGAAAGATTGACCAAGAGGATATATGTGTCAGAGGTGGAGGGAACGAGAAGTGGGAGACCAAATTGGGGTGGAAAGATGGAGTGACAAAGATTTTGAGTGATCGGGGCCTGAACATGAAGGAGGGTGAAAGGCGGGCAAGGAATAGAGTGAATTGGATCGATGTGGTATACCGGGGTCAACGTGCTGTCAGTGGATTGAATCAGGGCATGTGAAGCGTCTGGGATAAACCATGGAAAGTTCTGTGGGGCCTGGATGTGGAAAGGGAGCTGTGGTTTCGGGCATTATTGCATGACAGCTAGAGACTGAGTGTGAACAAATGGGGCCTTTGTTGTCTTTTCCTAGCGCTACCTCGCACACATGAGGGGGAAGGGGGATGTTATTCCATGTGTGGCGAGGTGGCGATGGGAATGAATAAAGGCAGACAGTGTGAATTGTGTGCATGTGTATATATGTATGTGTCATGTGTGTGTATATATATGTGTACATTGAGATGTATGGGTATGTATATTTGCATGTGTGGATGTGTATGTATATACATGTGTATAGGGGTGGGTTGGGCCATTTCTTTCGTCTGTTTCCTTGCGCTACCTCGCAAACGCGGGAGACAGCGACAAAGCAAAATATAAAAAATATATAAATATGTATATATTTTTTTTTTTATACTTTGTCGCTGTCTCCCGCGTTTGCGAGGTAGCGCAAGGAAACAGACGAAAGAAATGGCCCAACCCCCCCCCATACACATGTATATACATACGTCCACACACACAAATATACATACCTACACAGCTTTCCATGGTTTACCCCAGACGCTTCACATGCCCTGATTCAATCCACTGACAGCACGTCAACCCCAGTATACCACATCGCTCCAATTCACTCTATTCCTTGCCCTCCTTTCACCCTCCTGCATGTTCAGGCCCCGATCACACAAAATCTTTTTCACTCCATCTTTCCACCTCCAATTTGGTCTCCCTCTTCTCCTCGTTCCCTCCACCTCCAACACATATATCCTCTTGGTCAATCTTTCCTCACTCATTCTCTCCATGTGCCCAAACCATTTCAAGACACCCTCTTCTGCTCTCTCAACCACGCTCTTTTTATTTCCACACATCTCTCTTACCCTTACGTTACTTACTCGATCAAACCACCTCACACCACACATTGTCCTCAAACATCTCATTTCCAGCACATCCATCCTCCTGCGCACAACTCTATCCATAGCCCACGCCTCGCAACCATACAACATTGTTGGAACCACTATTCCTTCAAACATACCCATTTTTGCTTTCCGAGATAATGTTCTCGACTTTCACACATTCTTCAAGGCTCCCAGAATTTTCGCCCCCTCCCCCACCCTATGACCCACTTCCGCTTCCATGGTTCCATCCGCTGCCAGATCCACTCCCAGATATCTAAAACACTTCACTTCCTCCAGTTTTTCTCCATTCAAACTCACCTCCCAATTGACCTGACCCTCAACCCTACTGTACCTAATAACCTTGCTCTTATTCACATTTACTCTTAACTTTCTTCTTCCACACACTTTACCAAACTCAGTCACCAGCTTCTGCAGTTTCTCACATGAATCAGCCACCAGCGCTGTATCATCAACGAACAACAACTGACTCACTTCCCAAGCTCTCTCATCCCCAACAGACTTCATACTTGCCCCTTTTTCCAAAACTCTTGCATTTACCTCCCTAACAACCCCATCCATAAACAAATTAAACAACCATGGAGACATCACACACCCCTGCCGCAAACCTACATTCACTGAGAACCAATCACTTTCCTCTCTTCCTACACGTACACATGCCTTACATCCTCGATAAAAACTTTTCACTGCTTCTAACAACTTGCCTCCCACACCATATATTCTTAATACCTTCCACAGAGCATCTCTATCAACTCTATCATATGCCTTCTCCAGATCCATAAATGCTACATACAAATCCATTTGCTTTTCTAAGTATTTCTCACATACATTCTTCAAAGCAAACATATATATATATATATATGTGAATAAGAGCAAGGTTATTAGGTACAGCAGAGTTGAGGGTCAAGTCAATTGGGAGGTAAGTTTGAATGGAGAAAAACTGGAGGAAGTAAAGTGTTTTAGATATCTGGGAGTGGATCTGCCAGCGGATGGAACCATGGAAGCGGAAGAGGATCATAGGGTGGGGGAGGGGGCGAAAATTCTGGGAGCCTTGAAGAATGTGTGGAAGTCGAGAACATTATCTCGGAAAGCAAAAATGGGTATGTTTGAAGGAATAGTGGTTCCAACAATGTTGTATGGTTGCGAGGCGTGGGCTATGGATAGAGTTGTGCGCAGGAGGATGGATGTGCTGGAAATGAGATGTTTGAGGACAATGTGTGGTGTGAGGTGGTTTGATCGAGTAAGTAACGTAAGGGTAAGAGAGATGTGTGGAAATAAAAAGAGCGTGGTTGAGAGAGCAGAAGAGGGTGTTTTGAAATGGATTGGGCACATGGAGAGAATGAGTGAGGAAAGATTGACCAAGAGGATATATGTGTCGGAGGTGGAGGGAACGAGGAGAAGTGGGAGACCAAATTGGAGGTGGAAAGATGGAGTGAAAAAGATTTTGTGTGATCGGGACCTGAACATGCAGGAGGGTGAAAGGAGGGCAAGGAATAGAGTGAATTGGATCGATGTGGTATACCGGGGTTGACGTGCTGTCAGTGGATTGAATCAGGGCATGTGAAGCGTCTGGGGTAAACCATGGAAAGCTGTGTAGGTATGTATATTTGCGTGTGTGGACGTGTATGTATATAAATGTGTATGGGGGTGGGTTGGGCCATTTCTTTCGTCTGTTTTCTTGCGCTACCTCGCAAATGCGGGAGACAGCGACTAAGCAAAAAAAAAAAAATATATGTAATATATATCCCCAGGGAAGTGAGTCAGTTGTTGTTCGCTGATGATACAGCGCTGGTGGCTGATTCATGTGAGAAACTGCAGAAGCTGGTGACTGAGTTTGGTACAGTCTGTGAAAGAAGAAAGTTAAGAGTAAATGAGAATAAGAGCAAGGTTATTAGGTACAGTAGGGTTGAGGGTCAAGTCAATTGGGAGGTAAGTTTGAATGGAGAAAAACTGGAGGAAGTAAAGTGTTTTAGATATCTGGGAGTGGATCTGGCAGCGGATGGAACCATGGAAGCGGAAGTGAATCAAAGGGTGGGGGAGGGGGCGAAAATCCTGGGAGCCTTGAAGAATGAGTGGAAGTCGAAATCATTATCTCAGAAAGCAAAAATGGCTATGTTTGAAGGAATAGTGGTTCCAACAATGTTGTATGGTTGCAAGGTGTGGGCTATGGAGAGAGTTGTGCGCAGGAGGGTGGATGTGCTGGAAATGAGATGTTTGAGGACAATATGTGGTGTGAGGTGGTTTGATCGAGTAAGTAATGTAAGGGTAAGAGAGATGTGTGGAAATAAAAAGAGCGCGGTTGAGAGAGCAGAAGAGGGTGTTTTGAAATGGTTTGGGCACATGGAGAGAATGAGTGAGGAAAGATTGACCAAGAGGATATATGTGTCAGAGGTGGAGGGAACAAGAAGTGGGAGACCAAATTGGGGTGGAAAGATGGAGTGACAAAGATTTTGAGTGATCGGGGCCTGAACATGAAGGAGGGTGAAAGGCGGGCAAGGAATAGAGTGAATTGGATCGATGTGGTATACCGGGGTCAACGTGCTGTCAGTGGATTGAATCAGGGCATGTGAAGCGTCTGGGATAAACCATGGAAAGTTCTGTGGGGCCTGGATGTGGAAAGGGAGCTGTGGTTTCGGGCATTATTGCATGACAGCTAGAGACTGAGTGTGAACAAATGGGGCCTTTGTTGTCTTTTCCTAGCGCTACCTCACACACATGAGGGGGAAGGGGGATGTTATTCCATGTGTGGCGAGGTGGCGATGGGAATGAATAAAGGCAGACAGTGTGAATTGTGTGCATGTGTATATATGTATGTGTCATGTGTGTGTATATATATGTGTACATTGAGATGTATGGGTATGTATATTTGCATGTGTGGATGTGTATGTATATACATGTGTATAGGGGTGGGTTGGGCCATTTCTTTCGTCTGTTTCCTTGCGCTACCTCGCAAACGCGGGAGACAGCGACAAAGCAAAATATAAAAAATATATAAATATGTATATATTTTTTTTTTATACTTTGTCGCTGTCTCCCGCGTTTGCGAGGTAGCGCAAGGAAACAGACGAAAGAAATGGCCCAACCCCCCCCCATACACATGTATATACATACGTCCACACACACAAATATACATACCTACACAGCTTTCCATGGTTTACCCCAGACGCTTCACATGCCCTGATTCAATCCACTGACAGCACGTCAACCCCAGTATACCACATCGCTCCAATTCACTCTATTCCTTGCCCTCCTTTCACCCTCCTGCATGTTCAGGCCCCGATCACACAAAATCTTTTTCACTCCATCTTTCCACCTCCAATTTGGTCTCCCTCTTCTCCTCGTTCCCTCCACCTCCAACACATATATCCTCTTGGTCAATCTTTCCTCACTCATTCTCTCCATGTGCCCAAACCATTTCAAGACACCCTCTTCTGCTCTCTCAACCACGCTCTTTTTATTTCCACACATCTCTCTTACCCTTACGTTACTTACTCGATCAAACCACCTCACACCACACATTGTCCTCAAACATCTCATTTCCAGCACATCCATCCTCCTGCGCACAACTCTATCCATAGCCCACGCCTCGCAACCATACAACATTGTTGGAACCACTATTCCTTCAAACATACCCATTTTTGCTTTCCGAGATAATGTTCTCGACTTTCACACATTCTTCAAGGCTCCCAGAATTTTCGCCCCCTCCCCCACCCTATGACCCACTTCCGCTTCCATGGTTCCATCCGCTGCCAGATCCACTCCCAGATATCTAAAACACTTCACTTCCTCCAGTTTTTCTCCATTCAAACTCACCTCCCAATTGACCTGACCCTCAACCCTACTGTACCTAATAACCTTGCTCTTATTCACATTTACTCTTAACTTTCTTCTTCCACACACTTTACCAAACTCAGTCACCAGCTTCTGCAGTTTCTCACATGAATCAGCCACCAGCGCTGTATCATCAACGAACAACAACTGACTCACTTCCCAAGCTCTCTCATCCCCAACAGACTTCATACTTGCCCCTTTTTCCAAAACTCTTGCATTTACCTCCCTAACAACCCCATCCATAAACAAATTAAACAACCATGGAGACATCACACACCCCTGCCGCAAACCTACATTCACTGAGAACCAATCACTTTCCTCTCTTCCTACACGTACACATGCCTTACATCCTCGATAAAAACTTTTCACTGCTTCTAAGAACTTGCCTCCCACACCATATATTCTTAATACCTTCCACAGAGCATCTCTATCAACTCTATCATATGCCTTCTCCAGATCCATAAATGCTACATACAAATCCATTTGCTTTTCTAAGTATTTCTCACATACATTCTTCAAAGCAAACACCTGATCCACACATCCTCTACCACTTCTGAAACCACACTGCTCTTCCCCAATCTGATGCTCTGTACATGCCTTCACCCTCTCAATCAATACCCTCCCATATAATTTACCAGGAATACTCAACAAACTTATACCTCTGTAATATGAGCACTCACTCTTATCCCCTTTGCCTTTGTACAATGGCACTATGCACGCATTCCGCCAATCCTCAGGCACCTCACCATGAGTCATACATACATTAAATAACCTTACCAACCAATCAACAATACAGTCACCCCCTTTTTTAATAAATTCCACTGCAATACCATCCAAACCTGCTGCCTTGCCGGCTTTCATCTTCCGCAAAGCTTTTACTACCTCTTCTCTGTTTACCAAATCATTTTCCCTAACCCTCTCACTTTGCATACCACCTCGACCAAAACACCCTAAATCTGCCACTCTATCATCAAACACATTCAACAAACCTTCAAAATACTCACTCCATCTCCTTCTCACATCACCACTACTTGTTATCACCTCCCCATTTGCGCCCTTCACTGAAGTTCCCATTTGCTCCCTTGTCTTACGCACTTTATTTACCTCCTTCCAGAACATCTTTTTATTCTCCCTAAAATTTAATGATACTCTCTCACCCCAACTCTCATTTGCCCTTTTTTCCACCTCTTGCACCTTTCTCTTGACCTCCTGTCTCTTTCTTTTATACATCTCCCACTCAATTGCATTTTTTTCCTGCAAAAATCGTCCAAATGCCTCTCTCTTCTCTTTCACTAATACTCTTACTTCTTCATCCCACCACTCACTACCCTTTCTAATCAACCCACCTCCCACTCTTCTCATGCCACAAGCATCTTTTGCGCAATCCATCACTGATTCCCTAAATACATCCCATTCCTCCCCCACTCCCCTTACTTCCATTGTTCTCACCTTTTTCCATTCCTATGAGTTCATGGGGAAATGAAACACAGTAAGTTCCCAAGTGCACTTTTGTGTAATAATCACATCATCTACAAGAAAAATATAAGTCAGTCAGTTGATATAGAACAAAGAGTCATAGCTAGGACGCCATTTGGTAAGCAAGGGACTGCCTGAATGTAGGTTGGGTGTGTTCTTTGTGTATTCAGTAACAGAAGATTCAATGATATTCTCATGGTACAGGTTAAAGTTAATAACTGAGATGGCATTACTCCAGTCAATACAATGATAATAATTTTTATCATGATTAAACAAGGGATTTTATTCTTGTCCCATTCTTACACTATATTCATGTTGCTTAAGTCTAACTGAAAGATACTTACCAGTCTGCCCAACATAAAACATCACAATTTCTACATTGCACTTTTACATGCATCCAGCAGAACTTTCTGATGAGTTCCTGATTAAGATATTCTTTATAGTATTATTGTTGCTGAAGGCAACATTTACATTAAAGGATTTAAGCAACATGGGAAGTAAAATCATTATCAAAAGGGAGAACTAAAAGGTTCTTGGTGTTAAGGGGAGGTTTGGCTTCAACTCTATAAAATGATTTCTTTGCCAATTTAAGGGATTTATCAATGAAAGATCTAGGATACTTTAACCTAGATCCAATAGAATATATCTTCTCAAACTCATCATCAATAAACTCTGGACTGCAAATACTCTGTCATGTTGAGCTGAGTAATAATGGACCATTATTTTCATTTTCTACAGTAAATTTGATAGAGGGTACTAAATTGTTTAGTAAAGGGAGAAATGTTTGTAAATTTTCATTTGTTGGCCAAATACAAAGAACATCATTTACATACCTAAACCAAATTGCATTAAAAGGTAAGATATCCTTTAGTAACTTTGTTTCAAGGAAATCCATATAAAGATTACTTAAGACAGGCGAAAGAGAGTTACCCATTGCCATACCAAATTTTTGAGCATATTATTCTCCATTAAATTGAAGTACACAGTCTTTAATACACAATACACAATCCAATAAAAACAAATGTTGAAACAGGTAAATGAATATCATCCAAAACATCAAAGCTAACCAGTTTGAAATCAAAATTAACATTGATATCATTATGCTTAAGTAAATCTACATTGTTCATGATATTAGAATTTGATATCTTACCCACTAATGGGCATAATAAAGAAACTAACCACTTTGACAATTTATATGTGATGGAACCCACTGAACTCACTAAAGGTCTTGCTGAAAAATTTGGTTTATGTGTTTTGACAAGACCATACATATATGGCAATGAAGGGGACAAAGATGACAAACTTTTGATTAGAAAACTATTAACAGTAACTTTAGTTCTTTATTGAAATGAAAATTAACCGCTTCTAGGGGACTCTTATTGAGTTTAAAATATGTTGTGTCATCACTTACAAGATTATTCATTTTAGATAATTAATTTTGTCCATAATCACAACTGTGTTAGCCTTATCTGCTTTAGTAACATGTATATAGGTACACCACTGAATTTCCGGCAACTGATGGTTCAGCACCTCCTTTAGTCCGGGCAAAATTATGTGAGGGAACTTGAAATTACCACGGCCACCAGACTAGTTTACTGGGTGGCCACAGATGGTGTTGTGTGTAGTGGATGCTTATTTACATTCTTTACACTGCACTTGTTGGTGGTGATACCAAAATTCTGAGATTCTTAGCTTATTTTGCTTAGATTTAACCCTAGCCATGGCTTCTAAGACATAAGAGTGTCAGTCATAGTGTCAAACTAAACACCAGTCCATATCAATCCAAGATAAAGTGGAACTGTTGAAAAAAAAATGGACCGTGGTGTTTCATTGACTAAGCTGTGTGACATCTACAGTACTGGTTCATCAACTGTTCATGATATAAAGAAACAAAGGGAGAAAGTATTGAAATGATATGCAGACGGCGATTCCAAGAAGCAAATGACGATAAGAAAAACCATGAAAGATGGTAAGAGTACTGAGCACAATCGAGTGATGATGGAATGGTTTCGACAGCGTCGGAGTGGTGGAGTGGACTTGTCAGGTAGCATGATAATGGACCAGGTTAAGTTGTTCGATAAAGAACTTAAATTACAACATGAGTGTGACTATAGTGAAGGATGGCTTCAAAGATTCAAGAAGCGTCATGGAATTTTCATGAATAAAGTGTGCGGGGAAAAGCAGTCTGCAAACCACGAAGGAGCTGCCGAGTATGTGGATGACTTTGCGAAACTCATAGCTGATGAGCACCTTAGTCTTGAGCAGGTGTATAATGCAGATAAAACTGCATTATTCTGGCAAAGCACAACAAGGAAAACACTAACAACAGAGGACGAAGAAGACCCCACAGGATTCAAACAATCTAAGGACAGACTTACCATCTTAGGGTGCTCAAACATTTAATACCTGTTTAACTTAAATTTCTAGCAGTCCATGGCATATTTAAGACACATGGGAGATGTATGATTAGTGGGTTAGAGGTGTGTTGATGATTTATTATTAGGTGACCACGGTTCGTCCAGCAAAATGGGTAATCCGGCAAGGTTTTGGAACCAAGAGTGCTGGAGAGTCAGTGGTGTACCTGTATACTAAAGCGGATATGGCTAACACCCTTGCCCCAGACCGACCTTCACTGAGAACTATTCATTCTCCTCTTTCATTGGGGTGTTCTGGATGACCCTATAGATGAGGCATAGCTTGGAGTATTCTGCATGACCAGATAGATGAGGCATAGATTGGGGTGTTGGGGATGACCAGATAGGTGAGACATAGCTTGGGGTGTTGTGGATGACCACATACGTTAGGCATAGCTAGGGCTTTCTGCATGACCAGATAGGTGAGGCATAGCTTGGGGTGTTGTGGATGACTGCATAGGTGAGGCATAGCTTGGGGTGTTCTGCATGACCAGATAGGTGAGGCATAGCTTGGGGTGTTGTGGATGACTGCATAGGTGAGGCATAGCGTGGGGTGCTGTGGATGACCAGATAGGTGAGGTAGAGCTTGGGGTGTTCTGTATGACCAGATAGATGAGGCAGAGCTCAAGTTGTTCTGGATGACCAGATGGGTGAGGCATAGCTTGGGGTGTTGTGGATGACCAGGTACGTGAGGCATAGCTTGGGGTGTTCTGCATGATCAGATAGGTGAGGCATAGCTTGGGGTGTTGTGGATGACCAGATGGGTGAGGCATAGCTTGGGGTGTTCTGCATGATCAGATAGGTGAAGCATAGCTTGGGGTGTTCTGCATGACCAGATAGGTGAGGCATAGCTTGGGGTGCTGTGAATGACCAGATAGGTGAGGCATAGCTTGGGGTGTTGTGGATGACCAGGTAGGTGAGGCATAGCTTGGGGTGTTCTGCATGACCAGATAGGTGAGGCATAGCTTGGGGTGTTCTGCATGACCAGATAGGTGAGGCATAGCTTGGGGTGTTCTGCATGACCAGATAGGTGAGGCATAGCTTGGGGTGCTGTGGATGGCCAGATAGGTGAGGCATAGCTTGGGGTGCTGTGGATGGCCAGATAGGTGAGGCATAGCTTGGGGTGTTGTGCATGACCAGATAGGTGAGGCATAGCTTGGGGTGCTGTGGATGATCAGATAGGTGAGGCATAC
Source organism: Panulirus ornatus (assembly GCF_036320965.1). Lineage (NCBI taxonomy): Eukaryota > Metazoa > Arthropoda > Malacostraca > Decapoda > Palinuridae > Panulirus > Panulirus ornatus. The sequence goes on from NW_027264807.1 coordinate 129,335, forward strand.
CTTGGGGTGTTGTGCATGACCAGATAGGTGAGGCATAGCTTGGGGTGTTGTGGATGATCAGATAGGTGAGGCATAGCTTGGGGTGTTCTGCATGACCAGATAGGTGAGGCATAGCTTGGGGTGCTGTGGATGGCCAGATAGGTGAGGCATAGCTTAGGGTGCTGTGGATGACCAGATAGGTGAGGCATAGCTTGGGGTGCTGTGCATGACCAGATAGGTGAGGCATAGCTTGGGGTGCTGTGGATGGCCAGATAGGTGAGGCATAGCTTGGGGTGCTGTGGATGACCAGATAGGTGAGGCATAGCTTGGGGTGTTCTGCATGACCAGATAGGTGAGGCATAGCTTGGGGTGCTGTGGATGGCCAGATAGGTGAGGCATAGCTTGGGGTGTTGTGGATGACCAGATAGGTGAGGCATAGCTTGGGGTGCTGTGGATGGCCAGATAGGTGAGGCATAGCTTGGGGTGCTGTGGATGATCAGATAGGTGAGGCATAGCTTGGGGTGTTCTGCATGACCAGATAGGTGAGGCATAGCTTGGGGTGTTGTGGATGATCAGATAGGTGAGGCATAGCTTGGGGTGTTGTGCATGACCAGATGGGTGAGGCATAGCTTGGGGTGTTCTGCATGACCAGATAGGTGGGGCATAGCTTGGGGTGTTCTGCATGACCAGATAGGTGAGGTAGAGCTTGGGGTGACAGATAGGTGAGGCATAGATTGGGGTGTTCTGGATGACCAGATAGGTGAGGCATAGCTTGGGGTGTTCTGCATGACCAGATAGGTGAGGCATAGCTTGGGGTGTTCTGCATGACCAGATAGGTGAGGCATAGCTTGGGGTGCTGTGGATGATCGGATAGGTGAGGCATAGCTTGGGGTGCTGTGGATGATCAAATAGGTGAGGCATAGCTTGGGGTGCTGTGGATGACCAGATAGATGAGGCATAGCTTGGGGTGTTGTGGATGACCAGATAGGTGAGGCATAGCTTGGGGTGTTCTGCATGACCAGATAGGTGAGGCATAGCTTGGGGTGTTGTGGATGATCAGATAGGTGAGGCATAGTTTGGGGTGTTGTGGATGACCAGATAGGTGAGGCATAGCTTGGGGTGCTGTGGATGGCCAGATAGGTGAGGCATAGCTTGGGGTGTTCTGCATGACCAGATAGGTGAGGCATAGCTTGGGGTGTTGTGGATGACCAGATAGGTGAGGCATAGCTTGGGGTGTTCTGGATGACCAGATAGGTGAGGCATAGCTTGGGGTGTTGTGGATGATCAGATAGGTGAGGCATAGCTTGGGGTGTTGTGGATGACCAGATAGGTGAGGCATAGTTTGGGGTGTTATGGATGACCAGATAGGTGAGGCTTAGCTTGGGGTGTTCTGCATGACCAGATAGGTTAGGCATAGCTTGGGGTGCTGTGGATGGCCAGATAGGTGAGGCATAGCTTGGGGTGTTCTGCATGACCGGATAGGTGAGGCATAGCTTGGGGTGCTGTGGATGACCAGATAGGTGAGGCATAGCTTGGGGTGTTCTGCATGACCAGATAGGTGAGGCATAGCTTGGGGTGCTGTGGATGACCAGATAGGTGAGGCATAGCTTGGGGTGCTGTGGATGGCCAGACAGGTGAGGCATAGCTTGGGGTGCTGTGGATGACCAGATAGGTGAGGCATAGCTTGGGGTGTTGTGGATGACCAGATAGGTGAGGCATAGCTTAGGGTGTTCTGCATGATCAGATAGGTGAGGCATAGCTTGGGGTGCTGTGGATGGCCAGATAGGTGAGGCATAGCTTGGGGTGTTCTGCATGACCAGACAGGTGAGGCATAGCTTGGGGTGTTCTGCATGACCAGATAGGTGAGGCATAGCTTGGGGTGCTGTGGATGGCCAGATCGGCGAGGCATAGCTTAGGGTGCTGTGGATGACCAGATAGGTGAGGCATAGCTTGGGGTGTTCTGCATGACCAGATAGGTGAGGCATAGCTTGGGGTGCTGTGCATGACCAGATAGGTAAGGCATAGCTTAGGGTGTTCTGCATGACCAGATAGGTGAGGCATAGCTTGGGGTGCTGTGGATGGCCAGATAGGTGAGGCATAGCTTAGGGTGCTGTGGATGACCAGATAGGTGAGGCATAGCTTGGGGTGTTCTGCATGACCAGATAGGTGAGGCATAGCTTGGGGTGCTGTGCATGACCAGATAGGTGAGGCATAGCTTGGGGTGTTGTGCATGACCGGATAGGTGAGGCATAGCTTGGGGTGCTGTGGATGGCCAGATAGGTGAGGCATAGCTTGGGGTGCTGTGGATGACCAGATAGGTGAGGCATAGCTTGGGGTGTTCTGCATGACCAGATAGGTGAGGCATAGCTTGGGGTGCTGTGATGACCAGATAGGTGAGGCATAGCTTGGGGTGCTTGTGGATGACCAGATAGGTGAGGCATAGCTTGGGGTGTTGTGGATGACCAGATAGGTGAGGCATAGCTTGGGGTGCTGTGGATGATCAAATAGGTGAGGCATAGCTTGGGGTGCTGTGGATGACCAGATAGATGAGGCATAGCTTGGGGTGTTGTGGATGACCAGATAGGTGAGGCATAGCTTGGGGTGTTCTGCATGACCAGATAGGTGAGGCATAGCTTGGGGTGTTGTGGATGATCAGATAGGTGAGGCATAGTTTGGGGTGTTGTGAATGACCAAATAGGTAAGGCATAGCTTGGGGTGCTGTGGATGGCCAGATAGGTGAGGCATAGCTTGGGGTGTTGTGGATGACCAGATAGGTGAGGCATAGCTTGGGGTGTTGTGGATGACCAGATAGGTGAGGCATAGCTTGGGGTGTTGTGGATGATCAGATAGGTGAGGCATAGCTTGGGGTGCTGTGGATGACCAGATAGGTGAGGCATAGTTTGGGGTGTTATGGATGACCAGATAGGTGAGGCATAGCTTGGGGTGTTCTGCATGACCAGATAGGTGAGGCATAGCTTGGGGTGCTGTGGATGATCAGATAGGTGAGGCATAGCTTGGGGTGTTCTGCATGACCGGATAGGTGAGGCATAGCTTGGGGTGCTGTGGATGACCAGATAGGTGAGGCATAGCTTGGGGTGTTCTGCATGACCAGATAGGTGAGGCATAGCTTGGGGTGCTGTGGATGACCAGATAGGTGAGGCATAGCTTGGGGTGCTGTGGATGGCCAGATAGGTGAGGCATAGCTTGGGGTGCTGTGGATGACCAGATAGGTGAGGCATAGCTTGGGGTGTTGTGGATGACCAGATAGGTGAGGCATAGCTTAGGGTGTTCTGCATGATCAGATAGGTGAGGCATAGCTTGGGGTGCTGTGGATGGCCAGATAGGTGAGGCATAGCTTAGGGTGCTGTGGATGACCAGATAGGTGAGGCATAGCTTGGGGTGTTCTGCATGACCAGATAGGTGAGGCATAGCTTGGGGTGTTCTGCATGACCAGATAGGTTTGGCATAGCTTGGGGTGTTCTGCATGACCAGATAGGTGAGGCATAGCTTGGGGTGTTCTGCATGACCAGATAGGTTTGGCATAGCTTGGGGTGTTCTGCATGACCAGATAGGTGAGGCATAGCTTGGGGTGCTGTGGATGGCCAGATAGGTGAGGCATAGCTTAGGGTGCTGTGGATGACCAGATAGGTGAGGCATAGCTTGGGGTGTTGTGGATGACCAGATAGGTGAGGCATAGCTTGGGGTGCTGTGCATTACCAGATAGGTGAGGCATAGCTTGGGGTGTTCTGCATGACCAGATAGGTGAGGCATAGCTTGGGGTGCTGTGGATGGCCAGATAGGTGAGGCATAGCTTAGGGTGCTGTGGATGACCAGATAGGTGAGGCATAGCTTGGGGTGTTCTGCATGACCAGATAGGTGAGGCATAGCTTGGGGTGCTGTGCATGACCAGATAGGTGAGGCATAGCTTGGGGTGTTGTGGATGACCAGATAGGTGAGGCATAGCTTGGGGTGCTGTGGATGGCCAGATAGGTGAGGCATAGCTTAGGGTGTTCTGGATGAATTTTCTGCAGAGGATGCTTAATGATTCTTCTCATCCTAATCTGATTTCAGGTAGTCTTTTGAAGGCATTTTGTTTGTATGTTGCTTTTACGGTGTTTTTGGCGAGGGTAGTGAATGTCCTGGACATCATATCTGAAGCCTAGAATGTTGGGGTTATTGTGTTCAGTGTTTTCAGTGGTACACGTGACAGCTAAAGAATGGACATGAGTGAATGAAGCCATTTCTTCTCTTGTTCCTGGAGCTCCCTCACCAATGTGAGGAATAGCAAACAGGTATGAATGAAAAAAAAACATTAAATAGTACATCATAAATACAATTAAAGAGAGAATACCAATTAATGAAAAGCTAGCTTGATCCCATTAAAAATATGAGCTCTGAATAGCTGAAAAGGGGTGGGTCGATGACATCAGCCCATTAGTAAGTGATGACTGGCCAACAGCAGACCTGTTGAAAAAGCACCTAGCTGTGGATACCTTTGGGCTGTTTACAAAGGGTGAGTAAAGGCTGTTGCCTTCGCACTGAAATGCAAAGGCAGGCTGAATGCTAACCTGAATATTCACAAGGAAACTCTCAAGCTTGAGGAGCAGACTACAAGGAAAGAAATGGAGCATTTTTACTTATCAGAAAAATGTATTGAAGAACCATGCTAAAAGCCCAATTCACAAATACTATGACAATAAAGCTCTCTAATTATCAGATATGTGACTTTCAGCATCTATCTTTGTCAGGAATGTTATTTCATATACCTTGTTAGCCCCTAAAAAAGTGCCTGGCTGTTTGCTTTTGTGAATTATTCACACTTACAGTTAAAACTTTGCTTAAACATTACATAAAAAATGAACATTTGGTGAGCAGCTGTGACCAAAGCAAGCTAAAAGCCCACTGCATCAAGAATGAAAAATGTAATCAATGAATGAACAATGACCAGGGTAGAATTATAGGAGCTGTAATCCAAGAATCAACAGAATCCCACAAACTTTTGTTTCTGGGCATCTGTGGGAATACCGAAAGTGAAATGGAATGACTTGTGATCATATAACATAACTTAAATAATAGGGCGAATTAAGACGCAGTAATCTTGTTGTATCTTAATAATCAACACCACAATCTAACACCATGAAAATCATATGGCAGACAATGCCACAAGACTGTATATAATCATTCTTAAAATGTATACATTCTTTGCTCTTTTGTCTATCAACAGCACTGAATAATTCTGAATGTCTAATGATGAAAAATAGTCATACAAAATAGAGAAGGTATGTAGATCTCCAGATAAATGTACTGCCTTTACTTCAATTAATGGGTAGCAATGCTTTATGGTAATTATCTCTCCATAAAAACATGTAAAATATATTGTAATCCATAAAACATTCACTTACTGATAATCTACAACGATATATATAATAAGAATGATGGAGTAAATTCTTTAAACACAATCAACTTGGAAAATTTTGGGAGCTAATTCAAGAATGTGTGACTCCTTTTCGAGCAACAAGTAGGTTGAGGACGGGATGCTTTTTGATATAGTCAACAGCTTTCTTGTGCGTCACCATGGTGAAGTCATAACCATTACACTGTAGGATCTTATCATGAACACGTAACCCAGCACGAGCAGCAGCACTTCCATCATGAACCTGAAAATTTATAAATTTTGAATGTTTCTGAAAAATCTCTTATCTATCAATATCCAACAAATTATCTTTCTACAGATGGGTAGCACATCCAGAATCTCCTCCAATAACCAGGGCAAATATAATATCTATACAAGTTTTATCTTTGTATAAGAAACAGCAAACTGGAATACTTTAGATTGTAACTAACTTTTCCTACTTACTTTGTATTTGTGGATAAATACTTCCCTACCATAACAAACAGTAATTTTGCTCTTCATCACAAATCATTCAGGTTCTTATATTACAAGGAGTGACTTGTCTTGAAGAATCAAGAACAAGCACTACTACAAGTGCTAACAGGAACTAAAACAACCTGGAATTTACTCAGTGCTCTCTATCACCATATCTCTCTCTCTTAGCAGTGTCAACTCTATATTTTTCATGCTTGCCCACCACTTCTCATATTGCTTTGGTACAGTCTGAGTCTTCTAAGAAAAATCCCAACTTAGCTCTTTTTCTCTTTTTGATTAAGAAAAATATGATACAGGACTGAGAATATCCATTTCCAAGCTTAGGACCCTCTTACAGTCACTCTATGATACATAAAAGTAAGTGGAAAACACCCATTCTCCCTTTCTCCAAAACACAGAGCCAATCACAAATAATGACAAATTTCTCTCATTTCTAGTTTTCCTAAAAAAGGAACAGAGGAGGGGGACAAGTGAGGATATTACCTCAAAGGCTCACTCCTCTGTTCTTAACGCTACCTCGCTAACGCGGGAAATGGCAAATAGTATAAAAAAAAATTAAACCGAGCCCTGCAGGTGGTTGTTAACCTGATTCTTGAAGGTAGAAAAGTTAATGTAAGAAAGACAAAAGTAGGAAAATAATTCTACAGCTTAGCTGTCCAAAGGTTGTAGGAAGTATGATACAGATCAGTTCTTGAAGCAACAGCCAGATCCAACATTACAGTGTACAAAAAGGGATGGTTAAAAATAGGTGATGTCAGAGGAATTAATGATAGAAAGCTTTTGATTCCACTCTGGTTAACAAAGTAGTGAAAAAGTCACCCCAGATGTATGAGAGGAACTAGAGTGAATAAAATTCCTGTATATATGAAACAGCTGTTCACAAGAGGTATAATCACAGCATCTATACAGCTTCCTTAGATTTTGGGCAGCTGACCTTGGATTAATGATTAAGTACGGTTTCCCGGCAAGAGTAGTGGATACGGTTATGCCCAACATTCTATATTACTACAGGATTAAATTGTTGTGTTTTGAAACAGAACAAAGAAGAAATAAATGATTTTTACATAGAGATATTGTGACAAATTGCATTTTAGCACTATCATACTCTATTATGCTACACATGTCTGAACTATGATAGGAAATAGGTTCAGTATGAGAAACAGAATGAGCTATAAAAGGCAGAGGGGAAGGAAAGTTGAAGTGTGTACAGTAGAATCATCAGCATAAGAGTGAATAGGATTAGTTTAAAAGAAAGATCATTTCTTAGCCCCTTTCCCTTACTATTCCATGTACACTCAGCCTGAGCTTTGATATAAACAATTATTATCCAAATTAACCAATTCATTTTCTAAAAACTATTTTCCCAAGGGAACTTATGTGGAGTTTTACATACAACTCCTATCATTCCCAGGACCCAAGAGTTTAGTAGATGTCCTTTCTCTGAACAGATGACACTACAAGCACTTACATCTGCAAAAGACAGAATGGTAAAGTATCTCTCTGAGGTAGAGTGAGTATCTGCCTTATCTTTACCACTTTTCTCCCTTTTTTCACCCCCAGTATGCTACATGATGATGAATATAAAAGTGATGACTACGTAGACACATAAATATACTCCCTCATCTAATAAGGAGAAAAGTTCTGACTTGGGCATTCCAGCAGAAGAAATCAAAGCTGAGCATCTTTTGGAGTAGGTGCAAACATGTGGTTTATTTCTGCCTTTCCAGTACTTTTTCACTCTCAGTCACCTGAATAATGATGAAACAGACACAATAAAAACATTACTTCAAAATTTTACAAGTTCCAATTCATATAGTCTAGCTGATCCTATGGGGTAAACCAAAGTAATCTTTGTCTCTCATTGTGTGCCTGCCCAACCATTTGCTTTTCCAGATAACAACACCACTAGTCATGCAAATAATGAACATCAGAATATGAACCAGTATTTCTAAAGTTTCTTCAGTATAGTAATAAACTTGCTGACAAGCAAGTATGTAAAGCAAAGACTGATGGCAGCATCATAGGATAATGAAAGTAACAGATAGTACTCCAAGAGTAATGAAATAAGAGGCTTTATGCATTTCATTGACAAGTCATTTTCTGTTTGTTATTTCTAATGTCTTCTACAATGTAAGCCTCATGAAGTTGAATTTTCTATTCTTACAATAATTTTTGTGTTCAATGAGAAACCTTGGACTCACAGCAACTGTGTATTCAATGTAATACTATCAAAAGTATTTAAAGTAAAATAAAACATTTTGTGTATTGCTTCTTTTATCTATTTATATACAATTCAAAACTATATAAAAAAAATCAATTATTTCTTGAATATACTTTGAAAAAAAGTGGTAAAGGAAGGGGCTAAGAAAAGAAAGAATAGCTATTATTGCTGATAGGGTGCAAGGAAGAATTTTTTCCATCAACAACTACTGCAATGGAGCAGCCAGAGAGGAAACTTTGCATTAAGGAATAAAGAGAAGCAGGAAAAGTTGAGGAAGAAGGTTCAAACAGGAAGGTCATAGCCTGTCTAATAATTTGGAGATATCAAGGGCTATGATAAAAGTTCCACTACTGCACCTGAAAGGAGAACCAGAAGCGAATCATATAGGAGAGAAGATCACTAAAAGACCTTGCCCTTAAAAATCCATATTGGTGATCAAAAAGAAGGGAATGGAATTCTAGATATCGAACAAAGTGAGTTTCAAATACTCTGAAGACAGCAAAAGTGAAAGCCATGGGGTGATACTTACAGGGGTTAAAGCAGTCTCCTTTCTCTGGGATAGGCAACACCAAGGCAAGCTTCTACGAGGAAGGAAAGGTCTGGGTTTTAAACTGAGGCAAAATAGGCAACAACATAATCAACACCTACATATGCCCTCCCACCTTCCCTCCCAGATACATAGACTCCTGATTTTCAAACATTCTACTTACATTTTTTTTATTTGATGTCACAAATGAAGTATGAATACATTTCTAAGTTAACTGTTTTTTGGTTAAGCCTTTTCATATAGAATCTTTTTTTTTAACTTTACACCAGAACTAAGCTGGTCAGGGTGACACTGAGCCAACTGGTATCATTATCATGCTGTCTATAGCATTGTGTGGTATTGTCTGGCCTTCTTTGGAATTTTTTTTGTCAAACTTTCCTGAAATCCCATAATGAATGGAAAATGACCAAGTTATCCAGCATGTAGGCTCATCAAGCTATTAGTTTGGATATGAAAATGGATGTGGTAAAATGTGGGGAATGTTTAGTGGGAACTGCCTGCATGCTTTGGCTACATTCCTTGACAATGAGGACAATTACCACAAACTCTGCCAAAATAAAGCCTAGTGCTGAATGTGTGACCCCCAGGTAAAGCTATTAACATTATGAAAGCCAGATATCAGAGAACAGAAAGATAATCTTGCCTTATGTCTTAGTAATCTCTACACTTCCCACCTGCACCAGTCTGGCCCTGTGACACACTATGTACTGCAGGTTTTCATGAGTATTCATTTCTATAATTCATTAATGCAAACATTTACCTATGCTCTGTAAAGATATGTTACTATGTCTCTAGTATTCATTCATTTTAACATTTAATCATTCTATACTAATTCATATACTTATTATGTCATTCGTATTCACCTTAGGAATGACAGGGAGATGTATTAGAGAAAGTGACAGGAGGTCAAGAGGAAGGTGCAAGGGTTGAAAAAGAGGGCAAATGAGAGTTGGGGTGAGAGGGTATCATTAATCTTTAGAAAGAATAAAAAGATATTTTGGAAGGCGGTAAATAATGTGCAAAAGACAATGGAAACATCAGTGAAGGGGGCAAGGGAGGAAGTAATGACAGGTAGTGATAGAATGAGTATTTTGAAGGATTGTTGAATGTGTTTGATGTCAGAATGATATGTAGGGTGTTTAGGCTGAGGTGGTGTGTGAAGTGAGAGAGTATGGGAGGGTGGTTTGGTGGAGAGAAGTGGTGAAAGCACTGCAGAAGATGAAATCTGGCAAGGCGGCAGGTTTTATATATATTTGTGATAAATTCTCCGACGTTAATACATATGATATAAGGAATAATAGCACATTAGTTTTACAATCAGAGGTACCAACTTTACTAATACATAGCATTAGTCTCACAGTGTTCACAAGAGCCATCGCACCAAGGGGTGCTGAATAATATTTCGCTGACTGTACACATGCTTCTTGTATGGCACTGGCAAAGACACACCACTGTGCTGCAAGCCCAGTGATGACTGCATTATTCCAAACATAAACCCTCAGAAATTGAAAAAAAAAAGTGTAAATGGAATGTGCACATCATTTCAAAAATGGCATTAATTCAACATGCATAAATCAAGAGATTCCTGTAAGCTGATATATTTATGATGGAAGGAAAACACCCCAGTGAAGTGGAAGTTGCATGTTTTGGTAGGCTCTTTAGTGAGTCTATGTATAGGTTTTGGTCAAAATATGCAGCCTGTGTGGAGCAGAACCATTCCCCTCCAAAATGGGTCTCAACCTCATCTAAAAATACTCTATAACAATGCTCAGATCAAAGTTAGAGATATGAGTGTTAAAAGGATATCATATGACTGCCATTTCTGAATCTTGGTTAGATATCAACAATATAGATTTCCTCACCAAACAGGCAATTCCATGGTCTAACAGTGATTGAGGAAACAAATTAGTCAGTGGTGTCTTGCTCTTTTTAATACTCATTTTGATCAAGTAGTGAAATTTTTTTTATAACCAATGAGAATGTAGATTTCATTTCTGTACAAATCAAAGACTAGATTCATAAGAAAATAATAGTTGAGCAAGATTATACGCTCTCCATACAAATACCAGGGGTAGGCAAAAGATTTTATGATCAGTAAGCAGAAATCTGTAATAAAAAAGATTCTATCATAAGAGATTTTAACATACTGATATCTAAGAGAGGGGAATCCTTTTCCAATAGTCCCAGCTGAGGACTCAACATAAATTTGTTTGATAGTGCCCAAATCCAACTGGTTGAGACACCTATTTGCAACGAGAATATATTACATATAGTTCTATCTACAAATGAAGATCTCATTGATAATGTTGAAGTTATAGATTTTAGTTCATCTTTTTAATTATTTCATAGTTGTTTACATACTTTAATAACACTAATTAGGAAAATCTATTATATGGGCAACATATTGAATATGCTAGATTGTTTGTCAGGTTGCAGAAGGATGTATTAGTAACCTGAAAGACTCATATGTACATATTCATCTGCCCCAGGATGGAGTTAATGATGACAGTCATAAAAAAAGACTGAACAGTGTGTAGCTTTCAACAATCAATAGAATTTCCCTACTAACCTCTGTGCAATAGATACCATTGTCTGTATAACCCTGTGGACTCTTCATGTAATCCTGATCAATTCCTCCACCAATTTTGAAGCCACACTTAAGAACCTGAAATATCAAGATTCAAGATCAGGATACATCTTTTTAGATTTTGAGATTGGTTGAAGATTGCATGAATCTGACTGACAAAATCTAATGGCAGGCTTGGATAACAGTTGATAAAACAAACTATCAGTACAATCTGGCAACATTTTAGCTTCCATATCAAGCATTGATATTCTTATTCTGCAAACATATATTCTTTTTTAACAAATTGGGCCTTATGTTTCCAATGACAACTTTTACTATTACCTTTAATGTCATTCCTATTTGAATTAGGTGGATGAATGGCACAAAGCCTTACAATTCATTCAAATATATCCTGATCTTGTGTACATTGTAAATACCTGAAGATTACCACACTAACCAAAGCATCTCACAGCTATTCCCTCTCTGCATATTAATCCAAACTGCTCATGAGGTGTGACTTATATTAATCCAAACTGCTCATGAGGTGTGACTTATATTCTAATTCTTACACATACAAAACAAAATACCTCTGCTTCATGAGCCCATGAATAATTTTCTGGCATGATCATTTGAAGTATTTCTGTCCCTCTCTCTGTTCTACCTCTTTCCAATTATCAAAGTATCAAAGACCTACACCAACCTATCTATCATACATTTTAAATGGCTAAACCATCCTAGCAGAACTTTAACTACAATTCCAATTAAAATTTTCTTGTATTTTTCTTATTTATTCTGATTTTCACAAACTCTGTAGCTTATCCCACACGAATACTCTCATTTTCTGCAGTTTCCTAGAAAAAGAAGGGGTTTACATACATACATAAAAGGTTGGATAAGTATTCTCTTGTATAGGCTTCTTACACATCCCATTCTTAACTTTTTCCCATGTGCTAAAGCCCTCAGAGAACTTAAAACTTTTGTAAATTTGCACTTTTATCTTTCTCACTCCTATCACTATCAATCATATTCCCAGATATTAAAACCCCTTAATAGCTTTTTCTTCATTCTATCAAATATTTCAGTGAAAGTGCTAACCTCATTAAAAAACAATACTACTCCATTTTCTAACTACTCTGAGTATCCTCCTCCTAAATACACCACTAAATCCATAAACAGTACTATTCTGTTCAACTCCTCAAAGTAAAAGCTACAACCTTGGTAGCTTCCAGTCTTTGCAACCACACTTCTGGTACATCCTCTTATCAATCATTTCATTCTCAGTCTATATAATGCCTTATCCATTATATCAAACAGCAGTAACAATGCTTCTGAACACTGAAAAACACCAACAATTTCAAACAATGCACTCATATAACCAGTTATTCTATAAAAACCACTATTTCCAGAATAATAGCTCTAATACCAGCATTCAAAAGTTTTCAAAGGCTTAAAAGAAACAAGAACAGAAAAGTAAACACGTCTTCCTTCCCTAAACCATTCCTGGTCTTCAGCTCACATGGTTTAACAATACTTTCAACATGCCCAAGCATATCCCTACCATATTTCATAAATTTGACCCAAAAGCATTTTTCTATATAAACAATTTCTACTCATTCTATCTACATACAAAGAAATAATCAATATATTTCTCCAATCATTCAGCATGCAAGTAATTATCCATGCATCCATGAACTTACTGTATTGTGTTCATTTCATTGCTCTTTCTCCTCTAATCTTCACACATCCACACACCATCCCAATTAATTCTGACCAACTAACCTGTCTACCATGCTCATCCACCCCTGCCTCCTTTTCCAGGGTTATAGGTATACTAAGGCACTCCATGGCAGTGCCAGGCTCATGGGAAAATGCTGTTGTTGTCATTGCCTACGTGGTCTCTGCTGCCTGTGCAACACTCTTCTGTGCTATGCTTCTGGCCTACACTTATTGCTGAAAGAAATGGTAAACCATACATAATAATTCATAAGAAGTACCTGCTTTGAAGTTAGAAAGGTTATCATACCATTTCATCTTCCTTATCATTTGCAATGTAACTCTTCCTCTGCTCCCATTATCCAATCTTCCAACATAACTACCGCTGTTGATGCTGTATATTTAGTAAAAGATAAGAAACTTTTCTTAACGCATCTATTTTCCCTGTATTGTGAACAATCATTTCTATGGCCACCTTATGTGTCAATTAGGAGAGAAGGAATGATGAAGACATAAACTATGATTATCTGGCAATGTCTGTAAGATTAAACTAAACATCCTACAATAGAATTTATTAAGAAAAGGGGTGACTGTGTTACTGATTGGTTGGTAAGGATAGTCAATGTATATATGGATTGTTGGGAGGTGCCTGAGGATTGGCATAATGCATGTATAGTGCCAGTGCATGAAGGCAAGGGGGATAAAAGTGAGTGTTTACACTACAGAGGTGTAAGTTTGTTGAGTATACCTGGTTAATAGTATGAGAGGGTGAAGGTATGTACAGAGCATCAGATTGAGTATACCTGGTTAATGGTATGAGAAGGTGAAGGTATGTACAGAGCATCAGATTGAGTATACCTGGTTAATGGTATGAGAAGGTGAAGGTATGTACAGAGCATCAGATTGAGTATACCTGGTTAATGGTATGAGAGGGTGAAGGTACGTACAGAGCATCAGATTGAGTATACCTGGTTAATGGTATGAGAGGGTGAAGGTATGTACAGAGCATCAGATTGAGTATACCTGGTTAATGGTATGAGAAGGTGAAGGTATGTACAGAGCATCAGATTGAGTATACCTGGTTAATGGTATGAGAGGGTGAAGGTATGTACAGAGCATCAGATTGAGTATACCTGGTTAATGGTATGAGAGGGTGAAGGTATGTACAGAGCATCAGATTGAGTATACCTGGTTAATGGTATGAGAAGGTGAAGGTATGTACAGAGCATCAGATTGAGTATACCTGGTTAATGGTATGAGAGGGTGAAGGTACGTACAGAGCATCAGATTGAGTATACCTGGTTAATGGTATCAGAAGGTGAAGGTATGTACAGAGCATCAGATTGGGGAGGAGCAGTGTGGTTTCGCAAGTGGTAGAGATGTGTGAATCATGTATACAGTATAATTTGCATCAACTTACTCATGTATACACTATAATTTGCAGTAACCTACTCGCATATACAGTATAATTTGCATTAACTTACTAATGTATACAGTATAATTTGCATTAACTTACTCATGTATACAGTATAATTTACAGTAACTTACTCATGTATACAGTATAATTTACAGTATCTTACTCATGTATACAGTATAATTTGCAGTAACATTATGTATACAGTATAATTTGCATTAACTTACTCATGTACTCAGTATAATTTGCAGTAACTTACTCATGTATACAGTATAATTTGCAAACACTCATGTATACCGTATAATTTGCTTTAACTCATGTATACCCTATAATTTGCAGTAACTTACTCAAGTATAAAGTACAATTTGCAGTAACTTACTCAAGTATAAAGTATAATTTGCAGTAACTTACTCATGTATATACTACAATTTGCAGTAACTTACTCATGTATACAGTATAATTTGCAGTAACTTACTCATGTATACAGTATAATTTGCAGTAACTTACTCATGTATACAGTATAATTTGCAGTAACTTACTCATGGATACAGTATAATTTGCATTATGAATACAGTATAATTTGCATTAACTTACCCATGTATATAATATAACTTGCAGTCTTACTCATGTATACAATTTGCAGTAATTTACTCATGTATACAGTATAATTTGCATTAAGTTATGTATACAGTATAATTTGCATTAACTTACCCATGTATATAATATAACTTGCAGTCTTACTCATGTATACAATTTGCAGTAACTTACTCATGTATACAGTATAATTTGCATTAAGTTATGTATACAGTATAATTTGCATTAACCTACCCATGTATATAATATAACTTGCAGTCTTACTCATGTATACAATTTGCAGTAACTTACTCATGTATACAGTATAATTTGCATTAAGTTATGTATACAGTATAATTTGCATTAACTTACCCATGTATATAATATAACTTGCAGTCTTACTCATGTATACAATTTGCAGTAAGTTACTCATGTATACAGTATAATTTGCATTAAGTTATGTATACAGTATAATTTGCATTAACTTACCCATGTATATAATATAACTTGCAGTCTTACTCATGTATACAATTTGCAGTAAGTTACTCATGTATACAGTATAATTTGCAGTAATGTACTGATGTATACAGCATAATTTGCAGTCACTTACTCATGGATTGTCTCACTTGCTCATCATAGATGATGTATCAAGAATAATTGTACACATGATGATGACGTAGTATATGTCTTACTTACTGGGTTATTACATATTTACATGTACACAGTCATGTAGTGTCATAATGATGACGAGCAGATGTGAGGCACAACAACAACCACCTGAGCCATCGTACCTACATTGTTGTACATCTCCAACCCACTGACCACACATCTACAACTTATAAATACATACTATAACCTTATACTACATTTAAGCTAATGAAGAACAATGAGAGAAAGTACAAACTTAATTCCATACAACGACGAGACACTATTATTACCCAACAATGTTCACATTACCATCATAACTAGGTAATTATGTTGTTAGTCATTTGACATATAAATATCATTAGCTTAATACTGAGTACAAGATGGCGTAACGATGTATATCTAATCATATCATGTAGAGAACCTATCACCACAACTGAGTATATACCTTAAACTACAACAAACCTACCTAGCCTTAACAACAACAACCATCCATACCCAACAACAACAACCATCCATACCTACCTAGACTACTACAACAAACAACCATCCATACACCATGCCTACCTAGACTACAACAACCATCCACACCTACCTAGACTACAACAAACAACCATCCATACACCATACCTACCAAGACTACAACAAACAACCATCCATACACCATACCTAACTAGACTACAACAAACAACCGTCCATACACCATACTACCTAATCTACAACAAACAACCATCCATACCTAACTTGACTACAACAACCATCTATACCCCATACCTAACTAAACTACAACAAACAACCATCCATACATCATACTACCTAGACTACAACAAACAACCATCCATACCTACCTAGACTACAACAAACAACCATCCATACACCACACTACCTAGACTACAACAAACAACCATCCATACCTACCTAACTACAACAAAAACCGCCCATACACCAAACTTACATAGGCTACAAAAAGCAATCTTCCATACACTATGCTTACCTAAACTACAACCATCCATACACCATACTGCCTAGACTACAACAAACAACCATCCATATATCATACTACCTAGACTACAACAAACAACCATCCATACCTACCTAGACTACAACAAACAACCATCCATACACCATACCTACCTAGACTACAACAACCATCCATACCTACCTAGACTACAACAAACACCCATCCATACCTAACTTGACTACAACAACCATCTATACCCCTATACCTAACTAAACTACAACAAACAACCATCCATACATCATACTACCTAGACTACAACAAACAACCACCCATACGTACCTAGACTACAACAAACAACCATCCATACACCATACCTACCTAGACTACAACAAACAACCATCCATATCTAACAAGACTACAACAACCATCCATACACCATACCTGCCTAGACTACAAACAACCATCCATACAACATACTACCTAGACTACAACAAACAACAATCCATACACCATACCTACCTAGAATAAAACAAACCATCCATACCATATACCTAAATAGACTATAACCATCCAAACACCACTCCTGCCTAGACTATAAACGACCATCCATACACCATACTACCTAGACTACAACAACCATCCATACACCATACCTACTTGGACTACAACAAACAGCCATCCATACACCATACCTACCTAGACTACAACAAACAACCATCCATACACCATACCTACCTAGACTACAACAACCATCCATACACCATACTTAAACTACAACAAACAACCATCCATAAACCATACCTACCTAGACTACAACAAACAACCATCCATACACCATACCTAACTAGACTACAACCATCCATACACCATACTTAAACTACAACAAACAACCATCCATACACCATACTACCTAGACTAAAACAAACAACCATCCATACAACATACTACCTAGACTACAACAAACAACCATCCATACACCATACCTACCTAGACTACAACAAAAAACCATCCATACCTACCTAGACTACAGCAAACCATCCATATACCATACCTATCTAGACTACAACAAACAACCATCTATACACCATACTTACCAAGACTACAACAAGCAACCATCCATACACCATACAACCTAGACTATAACAAACAACCATCCATACATCATACCTACCTAGACTACAACAAACAACCATCCATACACCATCCCTACCTAGACTACAATAAACAACCATCCATACACCATACCTAACTAGACCACAACAACCATCCATACACCATACTTCCTAGACTACCACAAACAACCATACATACCCCATACCTACCTAGACTACAACAAACAACCATCCATACCTACCTAGACTACAACAAACAACCATCCATACACCATACCTACCTAGACTACAACAAACAACCATCCATACCTACCTAGACTACAACAAACGACCATCCATACACCACACTACCTAGACTACAACAAACAACCATCCATACCTACCTAGACTACAACAAACAACCGCCCATACACCACACTTACATAGGCTACAAAAAGCAATCTTCCATACACTATGCTTACCTAAACTACAACAACCATCCATACACCATACTGCCTAGACTACAGCAACCATCCATACACCATACTGCCTAGACTACAACAAACAACCTTCCATACACCATACCTACCTAGACTACAACAAACAACCATCCATACATCATACCTAACTAGACTACAACAAACAACCATCCATACACCATACCTACCTTGACTACTACAATCATCCATACACCATACCTAACAAGACTACAACAAACAACCACCCATACACCATACTTCCTAAACTACAACAAACAACCTTCCATACACCATACCTAACTAGACTACAACAACCATCCATACACCACACTTACCTAAACTACAAAAACAATCATCCAAACACCATGGTTCCCTAAACTACAGCAACCATCCATACACCATACTGCCTAAACTACAACAAACAACCATCCATACACCATACCTACCTTGACTACTACAATCATCCATACACCATACCTAATAAGACTACAACAAACAACCACCCATACACCATACTTCCTAAACTACAACAAACAACCTTCCATACACCATACCTAACTAGACTACAACAACCATCCATACACCACACTTACCTAAACTACAAAAACAATCATCCAAACACCATGGTTCCCTAAACTACAGCAACCATCCATACACCATACTGCCTAAACTACAACAAACAACCATCCATACACCATACCTACCTTGACTACTACAATCATCCATACACCATACCTAATAAGACTACAACAAACAACCATCCACACACCATAATTCCTAGACTACAACAAACAACCTTCCATACACCATACCTAACTAGACTACAACAAACAACCATCCATACACCACACTTACCTAAACTACAAAAACAATCATCCAAACACCATGGTTCCCTAAACTACAGCAACCATCCATACACCATACTGCCTAGACTACAGCAACCATCCACACACCATACTTCCTAGACTACAACAAACAACCTTCCATACACCATACCTAACTAGACTACAACAAACAACCATCCATACACCACACTTACCTAAACTACAAAAACAATCATCCAAACACCATGGTTCCCTAAACTACAGCAACCATCCATACACCATACTGCCTAGACTACAGCAACCATCCATACACCATACTTCCTAGACTACAACAAACAACCTTCCACACACCATACCTAACTAGACTACAACAAACAACCATCCATACACCACACTTAACTAAACTACAAAAACAATCATCCAAACACCATGGTTCCCTAAACTACAGCAACCATCCATACACCATACTGCCTAGACTACAGCAACCATCCATACACCATACTTCCTAGACTACAACAAACAACCTTCCATACACCATACCTAACTAGACTACAACAAACCATCCATACACCACACTTACCTAAACTGCAAAAACAATCATCCAAACACCATGGTTCCCTAAACTACAGCAACCATCCATACACCATACTGCCTAGACTACAACAAAAAACCTTCCATATACCATATCTACCTAGACTACAACAAAAAAACCTTCCATATACCATATCTACCTAGACTACAACATACAACCATCCATACACCATACCTACCTAGACTACAACAACCATCCATACACCATACCTACCTAGACTACAACAACCAACCATACACCATACCTAACTAGACTACAACAAACATCCATCCATGCACCATACTTACCTAAACTACAACAAACAACCATCCATACAGCATACCTACCTAGACTACAACAAGTAACCATCCATACCCCATACTTACCTAAAGTACAACAAACAACCATCCATGCAACATACCTACCTAGACTACAACAAGCAACCATCCATACACCATACCTACCTAGACTACAACAAACAACCATCCAAACATCATACTACCTAGACCACAACAAACTACCATCCATATACCATACTTACCTAGACTACATCAAACAACCATCCATACAGCATACCTACCTAGACTACAACAAACAACCATCCATACACCATACTTACCTAAACTACAACAAATAACCATCCATACAGCATACCTACCTAGACTACAACAAGCAACCATCCATTCACCATACCTACCTAGACTACAGCAACCATCCATACACCATACCTAACTAGACTGCAACAAACAACCATCCATACACCATACTTACCTAGACTACATCAAACAACCATCCATACAACATACCTAACTAGACTATCACCACAAAGCCCACTGTTAAGCCTTAAATATTAGAATAACTTTCCCTTATATGGAATATTAAGTAAGCTTATTACCTAGTCTTTAAGAGGGAGACAATTGATTAGTGACCCAAATGGTCCAGAGAAAAGCCACATAAATGGTACAGAGCAAGACAACTGTGGCACAAATTTTCTTTCCACTGGGAGAGAGAAGAGGGAATGGCTGACCTAATTTGGACCAGTGATATAATGATTTACCCACATTAATGTGGCTCAAAACAATCCTTCCAGAGTTGTATATAAAAATGGAAATACACTTACTTATGAAAACAATCCTCCCAAACTTGAATAGAAATACACTTGTTTATGAAAACAATTGTTCCAAACTTGTATAGAAGAATAGAAATACACTTACTTATGAAAACAATCCTTCCAAACTTGTATAGAAGAATAAAAATACACTTGCTTATGAAAACAATTATTCCAAACTTGTATAGAAGAATAGAAATACACTTGCTTATGAAAACAATCCTTTCAAACTTGTATAGAAGAATAAAAATACACTTACTCATGAAAACAATCCTTCCAAACTTGTATAGAATAGAAATACAATTCTTCCGAACTTGTATAGAATTGAAATACACTTATTTATGAAAACAATCCTTCCAAACTTGTATAGAACAGAAATACACTTATTTATGAAAACAATCCTTCCAAACTTGTATAGAACAGAAATACACTTATTTATGAAAACAATCCTTCCAAACTTGTATAGGAGAATAGAAATACACATACCTATGAAAACAATCCTTCCAAACTTGTACAGAAGAATAGAAATACACTTACTTCTGAATACAATCCTTCCAAACTTGTATAGAATAGAAATACACTTACTTATGAATACAATACTTCCAAACTTGTATAGAATAGAAATACACTTACTTATGAATACAATCCTTCCAAACTTGAATAGAAGAATAAAAATACACTCACTTATGAAAACAATCTTTCCAATACACTCACTTATAAAAACAATCCTTTCAAACTTGAATAGAAATACACATACTTATGAAAACAATCATTCCAAACTTGTATAGAGGAACAGAAATACACTTGATTATGAAAACAATTGTCCCAAATTTGTATAGAAGAACAGAAATACACTTGATTATGAAAACAATTGTTCCAAACTTATATAGAAGAACAGAAATACACTTGATTATGAAAACAATTGTTCCAAACTTGTATAGAAGAATAGAAATACACTTACATATGAAAACAATTGTTCCATACTTGTACAGAAGAACAGAAATACACTAACGAAAACAATCCTTCCAAACTTGTATAGAAGAATAGAAATACACTTGATTATGAAAACAGTTGTTCCAAATTTGTATAGAAGAATAGAAATACACTTACTTAAGAAAACAATCCTTCCAAACTTATATGGAAAAATAGAAATAGACTTAATTATGAAAACAATCCTTCCAAAACTGTAAAGAAGAATAGAAATCCATTTACTTATGAAAACAATCATCCATACATGTATAGAAGAATAAAAATACGCTTATGTAAACAATTGTTCCAAAATTTCATAGAAGTATATGAATACACTTACTTATAAAAACAATTGTTCTAAACTTGTAAGGAATAGAAATAACTTACTTATGAAAACAATCCTTCCAAACTTGTATAGAAAAATAGAAATACACTTGCTTATGAAAACAATCCTTCCAAACTTGTACAGAACAGAAATACACTTACTTATGAAAACAGTCCTTCCAAATTTATACAGATGAATACAAATACACTTACTTATGAGAATAATCCTTCCAAACATGTGTAGAAGAATAGAAATACACTTACTTATGAGAATAATCCTTCCAAACATGTGTAGAAGAATAGAAATACACTTACTATGAAAACAATTGTTCCAAACTTGTATAGAAGAATGGAAATATACATGATTGTTGCAAACTTGTATAGAAGAATAGAAATATACTTATGAAAATAATCCTTCCAAACATATATAGAAGAATAGAAATATATTTACTATGAAAACAATTGTTCCAAACTTATATAGTAGAAATACACTTACTTATGAAACAATCCTTCCAAACATGCACAGAATAGAAATACACTTGTGAAAACAATTGTTCCAAACTTGTACAGAAGAAATGAAATACACTTACTTATAGAAACAATCCTTCCAAATATAGAACAGAAATATACTTACTTATGAAAACAATCCTTCCAAACTTGTATAAAAGAATAGAAGTACACTTACTTATGAAAACAATCCTTCCAAATTTGTATAGATGAATGTAAATACACTTACTTAGGAAAATAATCCTTCAAAATTTGTATAGAAGAATAGAAATACACTTACTTATGAAAACAATTGTTCCAAACTTGTATAGAAGAATACACTTACTTATGAAAACGATTGTTCCAAACTTGTATAGGAGAATAGAAATACACTTATGAAAACAATCATGCATCTTTTGTGCAAGCCATCACTGCTTCCCTTACTACATCACATTCCTCCCCCACTCCCCTTACCTCCTTTGTTCTCACCTTTTTCCATTCTGTACTCAGTCTCTCCTGGTACTTCCTCACACAGGTCTTCTTCCCAGGCTCACTTACTCTCACCACTCTCTTCACCCCAACATTCTCTCTTCTTTTCTGAAAACCTCTACAAATCTTCACCTACGCCTCCACAAGATAATGATCAGACGTCCCTCCAGTTGCACCTCTCAGCACATTAACGTCCAAAAGTCTCTCTTTCACGCGCCTATCAATTAACACAATCCAATAACGCTCTCTGGCCATCTCTCCTACTTACATACGTATACTTATGTATATTTCTCTTTTTAAACCAGGTATTCCCAATCACCAGTCCTTTTTCAGCACATAAATCTACAAGCTCTTCACCATTTCCATTTACAACACTGAACACCCCATGTACACCAATTATTCCCTCAACTGCCACATTACTCCTCTTTGCATTCAAATCAGCCATCACTATAACCCAGTCTCATGCATTAAAGCTGCTAGCACACTCACTCAGCTGCTCCCAAAACACTTGCCTCTCATGATCTTTCTTCTCATGCCCAGGTGCATATGCACCAATAATCACCCATCTCTCTCCATCAACTTTCAGTTTTACCCATATCAATCGTAGAGTTTACTTTCGTACACTCTATCACATACTCCCACAACTCCTGATTCAGGAGTAGTGCTACTCCTTCCCTTGCTCTTGTCCTGTCACTAACCCCTAACTTTACTCCCAAGACATTCCCAAACCACTCTTCCCCTTTACCCTTGAGCTTCGTTTCACTCAGAGCCAAAACATCCAGGTTCCTTTCCTCAAACATACTACCTATCTCTCCTTTTTTCTCATCTTGGTTACATCCACACACATTTAGACACCCCAATCTGAGCCTTCGAGGAGGATGAGCACTCTCACTCCTTCCTCTGTTTCCCCTTTTAGAAAGTTGAAATACAAGGAGGGGAGGGTTTCTAGCCCCCCGCTCCCGTCCCCTTCAGTCGCCTTCTACGACACGTGAGGAATGCATGGGAAGTATTCTTTCTCCCCTATCCCCAGGGATATCCCCGAAGTCAAATACATATATATATATATATATATATATATATATATATATATATATATATATATATATATATATATATATATATATATATATATATATCCCTGGGGATAGGGGAGAAAGAATACTTCCCACGTATTCCCTGCGTGTCGTAGAAGGCGACTAAAAGGGAAGGGAGCGGGAGGCTGGAAATCCTCCCCTCTCTTTTTTTTTTTTTTTAATTTTCCAAAAGAAGGAACAGAGAATTGGGCCAGGTGAGGGTATTCCTTCAAAGGCCCAGTCCTCTGTTCTTAACGCTACCTCGCTATCGCGGGAAATGGCGAATAGTATAATATATATATATATATATATATATATATATATATATATATATATATATATATATATATATATATATATCTTTCTTTTCTTTCAAACTATTCGCCATTTCCCGCATTAGCGAGGTAGCGTTAAGAACAGAGGACTGGGCCTTTGAGGGAATACCCTCACCTGGCCCAATTCTCTGTTCCTCCATCTTACATAAGCCTGCCTACCTATCTTAACCCACAGCCCTAAAGATATCTTACTACTCCACAATATCCTATTTAATATTATCTTAGGTGATCAATGTCATATTATTCTGAAATGTACAAACTGGGCGACCCATCAAATCCCACGTTTACGTTCACCCATCCTCATCTTTTCACTTACTTGAAAATAGGTACAATATCGAGAAATAATTTGTGAAAAAGATTTTGAAGACCTCAGGAACGGAGAAGAAATATTACGTAATCCTAATTAACGAGACACGATTAAGTCACTGAGAACAGTGCAAACGGAGGCTTCGAAGACTGGCTGGCAAGGGTGGGTGTAAGGGAGGTCAAGCCCAGCAGCAGGAGCTCCACTTCATTATGGTTCATGGTGAGGTGCCTGAGGATTGGCGGAATGCGTGCATAGTGCCATTGTACAAAGGCAAAGAGGACAAAGGTGAGTGCTCAAATTACAGAGGTATAAGTTTGTTGAGTATTCCTGGTAAATTATATGGGAGGGTATTGATTGAGAGGGTGAAGGCATGTACAGAGCATCAGATTGGGGAAGAGCAGTGTGGTTTCAGAAGTGGTAGAGGATATGTGGATCAGGTGTTTGCTTTGAAGAATGTATGTGAGAAATACTTGAACAGCAAATGGATTTGTATGTAGCATTTATGGATCTGGAGAAGGCATATGATAGAGTTGATAGAGATGCTTTGTGGAAGGTATTAAGAGTATATGGTGTGGGAGGCAAGTTGTTAGAAGCAGTGAAAAGTTTTTATCGAGGATGTAAGGCATGTGTGTAAGGAGGAAGAGAGGAAAGTGATTGGTTCTCAGTGAATATTGGTTTGCGGCAGGGGTGTGTGATGTCTCCATGGTTGTTTAATTTGTTTATGGATGGGGTTGTTAGGGAGGTGAATGCAAGAGTTTTGGAGAGAGGGGCAAGTATGCAGTCTGTTGTGGATGAGAAGGCTTGGGAAGTGAGTCAGTCGTTTTTCGCTGATGATACAGCGTTGGAGGCTGATTCGGGTGAGAAACTGCAGAAGCTGGTGACTGAGTTTGGTAAAGTGTGTGAAAGAAGAGGGCTGAGAGTAAATGTGAATAAGAGCAAGGTTATTAGGTACAGTAGGGCTGAGGGACAAGTCGATTGGGAGGTAAGTTTGAATGGAGGAAAACTGGAGGAAGTGAAGTGTTTTAGATATTTGGGAGTGGATTTGGCAGCGGATGGAACCATGGAAGCAGAAGTGAATCATAGGGTGGGGGAGGAGGCGAAAGTTCTGGGAGTGTTGAAGAATGTGTGGAAGTTGAGAACATTATCTCGGAAAGCAAAAATGGGTATGTTTGAAGGAATAGTGGTTCCAACAATGTTTTATGGTTGCAAGGCATGGGCTATAGGTAGACTTGTGCGGAGGAGGGTGGATGTGCTGGAAATGAGATTTTTAAGGACAATATGTGGTGTGAAGTGGTTTGATCGAGTAAGTAATGTAAGGGTAAGAGAGATGTGTGGTAATAAAAAGCGTGTGGTTGAGAGAGCAGAAGAGGGTGTTTTGAAATGGTTTGGTCACATGGAGAGAATGAGTGAGGAAAGATTGACAAGGAGGATATATATGTCAGATGTGGAGGGAACGTGGAGAAATGGGAGACGAAATTGGAGGTGGAAAGATGGAGTGAAAAAGATTTTGAGCGATCGGGGCCTGAATATGCAGGAGGGTGAAAGGCATGCAAGGAATAGAGTGAACTGGAACGATGTGTTATACTGGGATTGATGTTCTGTCAGTGGATTGAACCAATGCATGTGAAGCATCTAGGGTAAACCATGGAAAGTTTTGTGGGGCCTGGATGTGGAAAGGGAGCTGTGGTTTCGGTGCATTATGCATGACAGCTAGAGACTGAGTGTGAACAAATGTGGCCTTTGGTGTCATTTTTCCTAGCACTACCTCGTGCACGTGCGGGGGAGGGGGCTTGTCATTTCATGTGTTGCGGGGTGGCGACGGGAGTGAATATAGGCAGCAAGTATGAATTATGTACATGTGTATATATGTATATGTCTGTGTATGTATATATATGATTGCATTGAAATGTACAGGTATGTAAATGTGTGTGTGTGGACGTGTATGTATATACATGTATATGTGGGTGGGTTGGGCCATTCGTCTGTTTCCTTGTGCTACCTCGCTTACGCGGGAGACAGCAACAAAGAATGATAATGAATTAATAGATAATGAAAACAATCCTTCCAAAATTGTATCAAAAAATACAAATATACTTACTTATGAAAACTATCCTTCCAGACTTGTATAGAAGAATAGAAACACACTTATGAAAACAATTGTTCCAAACTTGTATAGAAGAATAGAAATACACTTATGAAAACAATCCTTCCAAACTTGTATAGAATAGAAATACACTTACTTATGAAAACAATCCTTCCTAACTTGTATAGAATAGAAATACACTTGTGAAAACAATCCTTCCTAACTTGTATAGAATAATGGAAATACACTTATGAAAACAATCCTTCCAAACATGTAGAGAAGAATAGAAATACACTTACTTATGAAAACAATCCTTCCTAACGTGTACAGAAGAATAGAAATACACTTACTTATGAAAACAATCCTTCCAAACTTGTATAGAATAGAAATACACTTATGAAAACAATCCTTCCAAACTTGTATAGAATAGAAATACACTTATGAAAACAATCCTTCCTAACTTGTATAGAATAGAAATGCACTTACTTATGAAAACAATCCTTCCAAACTTGTATAGAATAGATATGCACGTACTTATGAAAACAATCCTTCCAAACTTGTATAGAACAGAAATACACTTACTTATGGAAACAGTCCTTCCAACATAGAAATACACTCATGAAAACAATCCTTCCAAACTTGTATAGAATAGAAATACACTTACTTATGAAAACAATCCTTCGAAACTTGTATAGAAAGAAATACACTTATGAAAACAATCCTTCCAAACTTGTATAGAATAGAAATACACTTACTTATGAAAACAATCCTTCCAAACTTGTATAGAATAGAAATACACTTACTTATGAAAA
This sequence comes from Panulirus ornatus, assembly GCF_036320965.1. NCBI lineage: Eukaryota > Metazoa > Arthropoda > Malacostraca > Decapoda > Palinuridae > Panulirus > Panulirus ornatus. Next base: position 156,792 of record NW_027264807.1, read on the forward strand.
CAATCCTTCCTAACTTGTATAGAATAGAAATACACTTATGAAAACAATCCTTCCTAACTTGTATAGAATGATAGAAATACACTTATGAAAACAATCTTTCCAAACATGTAGAGAAGAATAGAAATACACTTACTTATGAAAACAGTCCTTCCTAACTTATTATTTTTTTTTATTATACTTTGTCGCTGTCTCCTGCGTTTGCGAGGTAGCACAAGGAAACAGACGAAAGAAATGGCCCAACCCCCCCCCATACACATGTATATACATACGTCCACACACGCAAATATACATACCTACACAGCTTTCCATGGTTTACCCCAGACGCTTCACATGCCCTGCTTCAATCAACTGACAGCACGTCAACCCCGGTATACCACATCGCTCCAATTCACTCTATTCCTTGCCCTCCTTTCACCCTCCTGCATGTTCAGGCCCCGATCACACAAAATCTTTTTCACTCCATCTTTCCACCTCCAATTTGGTCTCCCTCTTCTCCTTGTTCCCTCCACCTCCGACACATATATCCTCTTGGTCAATCTTTCCTCACTCATCCTCTCCATGTGCCCAAACCACTTCAAAACACCCTCTTCTGCTCTCTCAACCACGCTCTTTTTATTTCCACACATCTCTCTTACCCTTACGTTACTCACTCGATCAAACCACCTCACACCACACATTGTCCTCAAACATCTCATTTCCAGCACATCCATCCTCCTGTGCACAACTCTATCCATAGCCCACGCCTCGCAACCATACAACATTGTTGGAACCACTATTCCTTCAAACATACCCATTTTTGCTTTCCGAGATAATGTTCTCGACTTCCACACATTCTTCAAGGCCCCCAGGATTTTCGCCCCCTCCCCTACCCTATGATCCACTTCCGCTTCCATGGTTCCATCCGCTGCCAGATCCACTCCCAGATATCTAAAACACTTCACTTCCTCCAGTTTTTCTATTCTTCTCTACAAGTTAGGAAGGACTGAGGAAAACAGTCCTTCCTAACTTGTAGAGAAGAATAGAAATGCACTTATGAAAACAATCCCTCCAAACGTGTATAGAATAGAAATACACTTACTTATGAAAACAATCCATCCAAACTTGTATAGAATAGAAATACACTTATGAAAACAATCCTTCCAAACTTGTATAGAAGAATAGAAGTACACTTACTTATGAAAACAATCCTTCCAAACATGTAGAGAAGAATAGAAATACTCTTACTTATGAAAACAATCCTTCCAAACTTGTAGAGAAGATTAGAAATACACTTATGAAAACAATCCTTTAATACTTGTATAGATCAGAAATACACTTATATATGAAAACAATTGCTCTAAACTTTTATAGAAGAATAAATATAAACTTATGAAAACAACCCTTCTGAAAAGGGTATAGAAGAATACTAATACACTTACTTAAAACAATCCTTCCAAACTTGTATAGAAGAATGGATATACACTTACCTATGAAAACAATACAATAAAACTTGTATAGATCAGAAATACGCTTATGTATGAAAACAAGTGTTCCAAACTTGCATAGAATAGAAATACACTTTCTTATGAAAACAATTGTTCCAAACTTGTATAGAAGAATAGAAATACACTTACTTATGAAAACAATCCTTCCAAACTTGTATAGAAGAATTGAAATACACGTACTTATGAAAATAATCCCTCCAAACCTATATGTAAAAACAGAATTACACTTAGTTATGAAAACAATCCTTCCAATCTTGTAAAGACGAATAGAAATATACTTATAAAAACAATCCTTCCAAACTTGTGTAGAGGAATAGAAATACACTTACTAATGAAAACAGTTGTTCCAAACTTGTATAGAAGAATAGGATTACCCTTATGAAAACAATTGTTCCAAACTTGTATAGAAGAATAGAAATACACTTACTTATGAAAGCAATCCTTCCAAACTTGTATTTTTTTTGTTTTTGTTTTGTCGCTGTCTCCCGCGTTTGCGAGGTAGCACAAGGAAACAGACGAAAGAAATGGCCCAACCTACCCCCATACACATGCACATACATACACATCCACACACGCAAATATACACACCTACACAGCTTTCCATGGTTTACCCCAGATGCTTCACATGCCCTGATTCAATCCACTGACAGCACGTCAACCCCGGTATACCACATCGATCCAATTCACTCTATTCCTTGCCCGCCTTTCACCCTCCTGCATGTTCAGGCCCCGATCACTCAAAATCTTTTTCACTCCATCTTTCCATCTCCAATTTGGTCTCCCACTTCTCGTTCCCTCCACCTCCGACACATATATCCTCTTGGTCAATCTTTCCTCACTCATTCTCTCCATGTGCCCAAACCATTTCAAAACACCCTCTTCTGCTCTCTCAACCACACTCTTTTTATTTCCACACATCTCTCTTACCCTTACATTACTTACTCGATCAAACCACCTCACACCACACATTGTCCTCAAACATCTCATTTCCAGCACATCCACCCTCCTGCGCACAACTCTATCCATAGCCCACGCCTCGCAACTATACAACATTGTTGGAACCACTATTCCTTCAAACATACCCATTTTTGCTTTCCGAGATAATGTTCTCCACTTCCACATTCTTCAAGGCTCCCAGGATTTTCGCCCCCTCCCCCACCCTATGATTAACTTCCGCTTCCATGGTTCCATCCGCTGCCAGATCCACTCCCAGATATCTAAAATACTTTACTTCCTCCAGTTTTTCTCCATTCAAACTTACCTCCCAATTAACTTGACCCTCAACCCTGCTGTACCTAATAACCTTGCTCTTATTTACATTTACTCTTAACCTTCTTCTTTCACACACTTGTATAAAGGAATATAATTACACTTACTTATGAAAACAATTGTTCCAGACTTGTATAGAAGAATAGAAATACACTTATTTATGAAAACTATTGTTCCAAACTTGTATAAAAGAATAGAAATACACTTACTTATGAAAACAATTGTTCCAAACTTGTAAAGAAGAATAGAAATACACTTATGAAAACAATCCTTCATAACTTATATAGAGGAATAGAATTACACTTACTTATGAACACAATTGTTCCAAACTTGTATAGAGGAATAGAATTACACTTACTTATGAAAACAATTGTTCCAAACTTGTATAGAAGAATAGAAATACACTTACTTATGAAAACAATTGTTCCAAACTTGTAAAGAAGACTAGAAATACACTTACTCATGAAAACAATTGTTCCAAACTTGTAAAGAAGAATAGAAATACACTTATGAAAACAATCGTTCCAAACATGTACAGAAGAATAGAAATACACTTACTTTTGAAAACAATCCTTCCAAACTTGTATAGAAGAATAGAAATACACTTATGAAAACTATTGTTCCAAACTTGTATAAAAGAATAGAAACACATGTATTTATGAAAACAACCCTTCTAAACTTGTATAGAAGAACAGAATTACACTTAGTTATGAAAACAATTGCTCCAAACATTTTTTTTTTTTTTTGCTTTGTCGCTGTCTCCTGCGTCTGCGAGGTAGCGCAAGGAAACAGACGAAAGAAATGGCCCAACCCACCCCCATACACATGTATATACATACGTCCACACACGCAAATATACATACCTACACAGCTTTCCATGGTTTACCCTAGACGCTTCACATGCCCTGATTCAATCCACTGACAGCACGTCAACCCCGGTATACCACATCGATCCAATTCACTCTATTCCTTGCCCTCCTTCCTTTGCGAGGCTTGGGCTATGGATAGAGGTGTGCGCAGGAGGATGGATGTGCTGGAAATGAGATGTTTGAGGACAATGTGTGGTGTGAGGTGGTCTGATCGAGTAGGTAACGTAAGGGTAAGAGAGATGTGTGGAAATAATAAGAGCGTGGTTGAGAGACCAGAAGAGGTTGTTTTGAAATGGTTTGGGCACATGGAGAGAATGAGTGAGGAAAGATTGACCAAGAGGATATATGTGTCGGAGGTGGATGGAACGAGGAGAAGTGGGAGACCAAATTGGAGGTGGAAAGATGGAGTGAAAAAGATTTTGAGTGATTGGGGCCTGACCATGCAGGAGGGTGAAAGGAGGGCAAGGAATAGAGTGAATTGGATCGATGTGGTATACCGGGGTTGACGTGCTGTCAGTGGATTGAATCAGGGCATGTGAAGCGTCTGGGGTAAACCATGGAAAGCTGTGTAGGTATGTATATTTGCGTGTGTGGACGTATGTATATACATGTGTATGGGGGTGGGTTGGGCCATTTCTTTCGTCTGTTTCCTTGCGCTACCTCGCAAATGCGGGAGACAGCGACAAAGCAAAAAAAAAAAAAAATGAAAACAATCCTTCCAAACTTGTAAAGAGGAATAGAATTACACTTACTTATGAAAACAATTGTTCCAAACTTGTATAGAAGAATAGAAATACACTTACTTATGAAAACAATCCTTCCAAACCTGTATAGAATAGAAATACACTTACTTATGAAAACAATTGTTCCAAACTTGTAAAGAAGAATAGAAATACACTTACATATGAAAACAATCCTTCCAAACATGTATAGAAGAATAGAAATACACTTACTTATGAAAACAACACTCCTTCCAAACTTGTATAGAAGAATAGAAATACACTTATGAAAACAATCCTTCAAAACTTGTATAGATCAGAAATACACTTATGTATGAAAACAATTGCTCCAAACTTGTATAGAAGAATAGATATAAACTTATTTATGAAAACAACCCTTCCGAAAAGGGTATAGAAGACCAGTAATACACTTAATTATGAAAACAATCCTTCCAAACTTGTATAGAAGAATGGATATACACTTACATATGAAAACAATCCAATAAAACTTGTATAGATCAGAAATACACTTATGTATGAAAACAAGTGTTCCAAAGTTGTATAGAATAGAAATACAGATTGACCAAGAGGATATATGTGTCGGAGGTGGAGGGAACGAGAAGTGGGAGACCAAATTGGAGGTGGAAAGATGGAGTGAAAAAGATTTTGTGTGATCGTGGCCTGAACATGCAGGAGGGTGAAAGGAGGGTAAGGAATAGAGTGAATTGGATCGATGTGGTATACCGGGGTTGACGTGCTCTCAGTGGGTTGAATCAGGGCATGTGAAGCGTCTGGGGTAAACCATGGAAAGCTGTGTAGGTATGTATATTTGCGTGTGTGGACGTATGTATATACATGTGTATGAGGGTGGGTTGGGCCATTTCTTTCGTCTGTTTCCTTGCGCTACCTCGCAAACGCGGGAGACAGCGACAAAGCATAAAAAAAAAAAAAATGAAAATAATTGTTCCAAACTTGTATAGAAGAATAGAAATACACTTACTTATGAAAACAATCCTTCCAAACTTGTATAGAAGAACAGAAATACACTTATCCATTAAGATTGTTCCAAACTTGTATAGAAGATTAGAAATACACTTATGGAAACAATCCTTCCACACATATGTTGAAAAATAGAAATATACTCACATAAACCATCCTTCCAATCATATATAGAAGAATATAAATAGACATGATCATTAAAACAATTGTTCCAAACTTATATAGAAGAATAGAAATAATGATCATTAAAGCAGTTGTTCCAAACTTGTATAGAAGAATAGAAAAACACTTACTTTTGAAAACAATCCTTCCAAATCTATATGGAAAAATAGAAATACACTTACTTATGAAAATAATCCTTCTAAACTTGTATAGAAGATTAGAAATACACATACTTACGAAAACAATTGTTCCAAACTTGTATAGAAGAATAGAAATACACGTACTTATGAAAACAATCCCTCCATACCTAAATGTAAAAACAGAAGTACACTTACTTATGAAAACAATCCTTCCAAACTTGTAAAGACGAATAGAAATATACTTATAAAAACAATCCTTCCAAACTTGTGTAGAAGAATAGAAATACACTTACTAATGAAAACAATTGTGCCAAACTTGTATAGAAGAATAGAATTACACTTATGAAAACAATTGTTCCAAACTTGTATAGAAGAATAGAAATACACTTAATTATGAAAACAATCCCTCCAAACCTATATGTAAAAACAGAAATACACTTACTTATGAAAACAATCCTTCCAAACTTGTAAAGACGAATAGAAATATACTTATAAAAACAATCCTTCCAAACTTGTATAGAGGAATAGCAATACACTTACTAATGAAAGCAATTGTTCCAAACTTGTATGGAAGAATAGAATTACACTTATGAAAACAATTGTTCCAAACTTGTATAGAAGAATAGAAATACCTTTACTTTTGAAAACAATCCTTCCAAATTTGTATACAGGAATAGAATTACACTTACCTATGAAAACAATTGTTCCAGACTTGTATAGAAGAATAGAAATACACTTATTTATGAAAACTATTGTTCCAAAATTGTATAAAAGAATAGAAATACTCTTACTTATGAAAACAATTGTTCCAAACTTGTAAAGAAGAATAGAAATACACTTACTTATGTAAACAATTGTCCCAAACTTGTAAAGAAGAATAGAAATATAGTTATTTATGAAAACAATCCTTCCAAACTTGTATAGAGGAATAGAATTACACTTACCTATAAAAACAATTGTTCCAAACTTGTATAGAGGAATAGAATTACACTTACTTATGAAAACAATTGTTCCAAACTTGTATAGAAGACTAGAAATACACTTACTTATGAAAACAATTGTTCCAAACTTGTAAAGAAGAACAGAAATACACTTATGAAAACAATTGTTCCAAACTTGTAAAGAAGACTAGAAATACACTTACTTATGAAAACAATTGTTCTAAACTTGTAAAGGAGAATAGAAATACACTTACTTATGAAAACAATCCTTCCAAACATGTATAGAAAAATAGAAATACATTTATGAAAACAAATGTTCCAAACTTGTATAGAAGAACAGAAATACACTTATGAAAACTATTGTTCCGAACTTGTATAAAAGAATAGAAATACATGTATTTATGAAAACAACCTTTCCAAACTTGTATAGAAGAATAGAAATACACTTACTTATGAAAACAATTGTTCCAAACATGTATAGAAGAATAGATATACACTTATGAAAACAATCCTTCCAAATTTGTATGGAAGACTAGAAATACACTTACTTATGAAAACAATCCTTCCAAACTTGTATAGAAGAATAGAAATGCACATATGAATATAATTGTTCCAAACTTGTGTAGAAGAATAGAAATACACTTACTTATGAAAACAATTTCCCAAACTTGTAAGGAAGAATAGAAATATTGCTTATGAAAACAATCCTTCCAAACTTGTATAGAAAAATAGAAATACACTTACCTATGAAAACAATCCTTTAAAACTTGTATAGATCAGAAATACACTTATGTATGAAAACGATTGCTCCAAACTTATATAGAAGAATAAATATACACTTATGAAAACAATCCTTCCAAACTTGTATAGAAGAATTGTAATACACTTATGAAAAAATCCTTCCAAACTTGTATAGAAGAATAGATGTACACATATCTATGAAAACAATCCAATAAAACTTGTATAGATCAGAAATAGACTTATGTACGAAAAAAAATGTTCCAAACTTGTATAGAATAGAAATACACTTACTTTTGAAAACAATTGTTCCAAACTTGTATAAAAGAATAGAAATACACTTATGAAAACAATTCTTCCAAACTTCTAAATTGTTCCAAACTTTTATAGAAGAATAGAAATAAATTTATTTATGAAAACAATCCTTCCATACATATAGAAAAATAGAAATACACTTACGAAAACAATCCTTCCAAACATATGTAGAAGAATAGAAATAGACATCATCATTAAAACAATTATTCCAAACTTGTATAGAAAAATAGAAATAGACATGATCATTAAAGCAAATGTTCCAAACTTGTATAGACGAATAGAAATACACTTACTTACGAAAACAATCCTTCCAAACCTATATAGAAAAATAGAAATACACTTACTTATGAAAACAATCCTTTCAAACTTGTATAAAAGATTAGAAATAAATGTACTTATGAAAATTGTTGTTCCAAACTTGTATAGAAGAATAGAAATACACTTACCTATGAAAATAATCCTTCCGAATCTATATGGAAAAATAGAAATACACTTATGAAAACAATCCTTCCAAACTTGTGTAGAAAAATAGAAGTACACTTACTAATGAAAACAATGGTTCCAAACTTGTATAGAAGAATAGAATTACACTTATGGAAACAATTGCTCCAAACTTGTACAGAAGAATAGAAATACACTTACTTTTGAAAACAATTGTTCCAAACTTGTAAAGAAGAATAGAAATACACTTACTTATGAAAACAATTGTTTTAATCTTGTATAGAAGAATAGAAATATTCTTATGAAAACAATCCTTCCAAACTTGTATAGAAGAATAGAAATACAATTACTTATGAAAACAATCCTTCTAAACTTGTATAGAAGAATAGAAATACACTTATTTATGAAAACTATTTTTCCAAACTTGTTTAAAAGAATAGAAATACATATATTTATGAAAACAGTCCTTCCAAACATGTATAGAATAGAAATACACTTACTTATGAAAACAGTTGTTCCAAAATTGTATAGAAGAATAGGAATACACTTACTTATGCAAGCAATCCTTCCAAATTCGTATAGAAGAATAGAAATACACTTACTTATGAAAACAATTGTTCCAAACGTGTATAGATGAATAGAAATACACTTACTTATGAAAACAATTGTTCCAAACGTGTGTAGAAGAATAGAATACACTTACTTATGAAAACAATTGTTCCAAACGTGTATAGAAGAATAGAAATACACTTACTTATGAAAACAATTGTTCTAAACTTGTATAGAAGAATAGAAATACACTTATGAAAACAATTTTCTAAACTTGTAAAGAAGAATAGAAATACACTTATGAAAACAATTCTTTAAAACTTGTGTAGATCAGAAATACACTTTTTTTTTTTGTGCTTTGTCGCTGTCTCCCGCATTTGCGAGGTAGCGCAAGGAAACAGACGAAAGAAATGGCCCAACCCACCCCCATACACATGTATATACATACGTCCACACACGCAAATATACATACCTACACAGCTTTCCATGGTTTACCCCAGACGCTTCACATGCCTTGATTCAATCCACTGACAGCACGTCAACCCCGGTATACCACATCGCTCCAATTCACTCTATTCCTTGCCCTCCTTTCACCCTCCTGCATGTATGAAAACAATTGTTCAAAACTTATATAGAAGAATAGGAATACACTTACTTATGAAAACAATTGTTCCAAACTTATATAGAAGAACAGAAATACACTTTATGAAAACTATTGTTCCAAACATGTATAGAAGAATAGAAATACACTTACGAAAACAGTTGTTCTAAACTTGTAAAGAAGAATAGAAATACACTTACTTATGAAAACAATTGTTCCAAACTTGTATAAAAGAATAGAAATACACGTACTTATGAAAACAATCCTTCTAATCTTGTATAGAAGAATAGAAATACACTTGCTTATGAAAACAACTGTTCCAACTCATATAGAAGAATAGAAATACACTTATGAAAACAATTGTTTCAATCTTGTATAGAAGAATAGAAATACTCTTACTTATGAAAACTATCCTTCCAAACTTGTATAGAAGAATAGAAATACAATTACTTATGAAAGCAATCCTTCTAAACTTTTATAGAAGAATAGAAATACACTTATTTATGAAAACTATTGTTCCAAACTTGTATAAAAGAATAGAAATTCATGTATTTATGAAAACAATCCTTCCAAACTTGTATAGAAGAATAGAAATACACTTACTTATGAAAACAATTGTTCCAAACGTGTATAGATGAATAGAAATACACTTACTTATGAAAACAAATGTTCCAAACGTGTATAGAAGAATAGAAATACACTTATTTATGAAAACAATCCTTCCAAACTTGTATAGAAGAATAGAAATACACTTACTTATGAAAACAATTGTTCTAAACTTGTAAAGAAGAATAGAAATACACTTATTTATGAAAACAATTCTTTAAAACTTGTTTAGATCAGAAATACACTTATGTATGAAAACAATTGTTCCAAACTTATATAGAAGAATAGAAATACACTTATGAAAACAATTGTTCCAAACTTGTATAAAAGAATAGAAATACACTTACTTATGAAAACAATCCTTCCAAACTTGTATAGAAGAATAGAAATACACTTGCTTATGAAAACAACTGTTCCAAACTTGTAAAGAAGAATAGAAATAAACTTGCTTATGAAAACAATCCTTCCAAACCTCTATGGAAAAATAGAAATACACTTACTTATAAAAACAGTCCTTCCAAACTTGTATAGAAGAATAGAAATACAATTACTATGAAAATAATCCTTCCAAACTTGTATAGAAAAATAGAAATACACTTACTTATAAAAACAATTCTTCCAAGCATGTATAGTAGAATAGAAATACACTTACGAAAACAATCCTTCCAAACTTGTATAGACGAATAGAAATACACTTATGAAAACAATTGTTCCAAACTTTTATAGAAGAATAGAATTACACTTATGAAAACTATTGTTCCAAACTTGTATAGAAGAATAGAAATACAATTACTATGAAAATAATCCTTCCAAACTTGTATAGAGGAATAGAATTACACTTATGAAAACAATCCTTTAAAACTTGTATAGATCAGAAATACACTTATTTATGAAAACAATCCTTTCAAACTTGTATAAAAGAATAGAAATTCATGTATTTATGAAAACAATTGTTCAAACTTGTATAGAAGACTAGAAATACACTTACTTATGAAAACAATTGTTCCAAACTTGTATAGAGGAATAGAATTACACTTATGAAAACAATTGTTCAAAACTTATATAGAAGAATAGAAATACACTTGCTTATGAAAACAATCCTTCTAATCTTGTATAGAAGAATAGATGT
>NW_027264808.1:0-4126 GCF_036320965.1 Panulirus ornatus
ACACAAAACACACACACACACACAAAACACACCAACAACACACACACAAAACACAAACACACAACCACACAAAAATCCACCCCAATCACACAAAAAACACACAACAACACCAATTTCACAAGGGGGGGAAATACACACCACACAAACACAAAAAACACAAACCCCAAACAAACACACCACAACCCCACACACACACACAAAAAAACAAACACACACCACAAAACACACACACCCAAAAACAGGGGAAAAAACCCCCAAAAACACAACAAACCCACACAAACCCCAACCACACACACAAAACACAAACCAAAACACAACCCACACACCCCACACAAAACACACAATCACACACAAAACAAAACACAAAACACAACCCCACACACACACCACACACCCCACACCACCACACACCAAAATTTCAAATCCCCACACACCACAAACCCCCCCCAAAAACACACAAACCCCAAAACACCACACCCCAACACCACAACACACCCAAAACACCACACACACACAAAAAACCCCCACCCACGGACACACACATAAAAACAAAAACACCCCAAACCCAACACACACAACACACACACAACACACACAAAACAACACACACACAAACACCCACAACAAACAAAAACACACCCTCCCAAAAACACAAACACACCAAAACCCCAAAACCACACAAAACACACAACACACACACACACAAAACACACCCCCACAACAAACCCATATAAAACCACAACACCAAAAAAAAAAAAACAAACAAACGCACACACACACACCACACACAAAAACAACACACACCCACACCCCAACACACACACACACACCCCAAACACACACACCCCACACAACACAAACACCAGGGACACACACACAAAAAAACACAAACATAAAAACACATTCCCCCCACAAACTGGGCGTCAAATTAAAAAGCCATAACCAAAGCACCAACACGACAAAAACAAAAAACACACACCACAACACCCAAAAAAAACAAACAAACAACAAAAAACAAAACAAACCCCAAAGAAAAACGGGGCGCCCCACACCGGAACACACACACAACACACACACACCCACCACACACACACGCAAACACACACCAAAACAACACAACACAAAACACACCCCACACAATTAAAACAACACACAAACACAAACACACACACACACAAAAAACACACACAACACACAAAAACAAAATACAAAACAAAAACCCAAACACAACAAAAACAGACAACCCCAACCCCACACACACACCCAAAACACACCACAAAACCCCCAAAAAACCCACAAACACACACACACAACACACACACACACAAAAAACACACCACACACACAAAACCCCCACCACATTCACACAACGCAAAAAAAACAAACAAAAAACCAACACCAACACACACACACCCACACACACACAAACACACACACCCCACAAAACCCCACACACACACACACCACACCCCACACACCACACACAACACACAAACAACACACACACACACCTACAGAAAACAACACACACACACACACAACACACACACACACCCAACACACACACAACACACCAAAACAAAAACACCACCACACAACAAAAAAACAAACACACACACACACAACCACACACACAAAACGGGCCCCAAATTTTTAAAAAAATTAGACACACCACACGCACAAACCCAAAAAAACCACACAACACACCACAACACAACAACCACAACACACACACACACACAAACACACACACACACACACAATCCCAAAAAAACACAAAAAAAACCCCAAAACCCCACACAACACAAACCCCCACACAACAAAACACACATACAAACCACAAAAACAAACCCAAAACACACACCACACAAAACACACACACAAACCCCACAAACAGACCAACACAACAAACACACACACACAAACACCCCACAAACACACACACCAAAAACCCTACACACACAAAACACAACAAAACCCCACCACAAAAAAACTCACGACCCAAACACAAAAACACAACAACACACACAAAACTAAAACCAAAACCACAAAAACACACACACACCACACAACACACACCACACACACACACACACAACACACACACCAAAACACACATACAAGGGGAAAAGCCGTAAACACCTCACAACACAACACCACGACAAACAACAAACAAACCCACACACACACACACCCCCAAACCACCCACACACACACACCACACACACACACACACACACACACACACACAAAACTCCCCAAACACACACACACACACACAAAAAAAAACACACACACACACACACAAAAAAACCCCCACCCAAAAACACACACACAAACACACAAACAAACCACAAACACACCTACAAAAAAACCCCAAAACACACCCACAACCCCCAACACACAGACAAAAGACACACACAAACAAACACACAAACACAAAAACAAAAAAAAACCAAACACACACACAAAAAAAAAACACACCCACACCGAAAACACACCAACACACACACAACACACACCCAAAACAAAACCAAAAAAAAAACACACCACACACACACAAAAAACCCCACAAAAACCCCCCAAAAACCCACAAAAAAAATACACACACAAACACACACACACACACCAAACACACACCATACAAATACACAAACAAAACCACATAAACACAACCCAAAGTCCCTCCAATCACACAAAAAACAAAAACCAAACAAACCAAACAACAAAAAATACAACACACACAAAAAACACAAAACAAACACACACACAACACACACACACAACACACAACACACACACAACACACACACCAAAAAAAACACACACAACAACACACACACCACACCACACACACACACAAAAACAACACACCAAACACACACAAAAAAACACACACACACACAACAACACACACACACACACACACAAACCCAAAAACCCAAACAAAAACCGAAACAACTCACAACACAAACCACACCGACCAAACAGCCCAAAAAGCAACAACACAAACACACAAACACACACACAACACACAAACCCCAAAACCCAACAAAAACACAACAACCCAAAAAACAAACACACAAACACAAAACACACACACAACACAAATCACACAAATCAAAACATACAGATTCCACACACACACATATACACACACACATCACACACCCACACACAACGCACACACTCAAAAAAACCAACCACAACAAACCACACTCACCCACACACACACAACACACACAACACACACAACACACACACACACACAAAACACACGCACTCAAACACAAATCACTACACAACACAACACACACACTACACACACACACACACACACACACAACATACACACACACAACAAAGTCACAACGCCACAGATAAAGACTGCACAGTCATAGAGCACAAATACACTCACACACACACCACACACACACACATAGCAAGGGTGATTGCGCGTATATACACGACACACAATCACATACCTACATTCACTGACTTCTAACAGAAAAACAGACGCAAACACACACACACACACACACACAACAAACACACACACACACAAACACACACACACAAACACAAAAAATATCAACACACAACCAAACACACACAACCGAAAACACAACACAACTACACACAACCCACACAACGCAAAACCACGGTCGCACACACACCACACACACATACCACACACACCCACACACACACAAACACAAACACATAACACACACACACAGACACAAACCACAACACACACACGCAGATTACACTACACACACACACACATGCCAACACACACAACACACAACTCACACACACACACACGCACACAACACACAACCACACACACACACACACACACACACACACACACACACAAACAGAAATCACAAACACACACACACACACACACACAAACACACACACACATACACACAATACACACACACACACACACATACACACATACAGAAATCACATTTACAACACATACACACACACACACACACACACACACACACCACACACAAACGCACAGATAAATACAGACCAGCATAGACACACTCACCACACACACACACACACACACACAAAACACACACACACACACACACGCACACAA
>NW_027264809.1:0-13883 GCF_036320965.1 Panulirus ornatus
GTCTCTCTTTCGCACGCCTGTCAATTAACATGTAATCCAATAACGCTCTCTGGCCATCTCTCCTACTTACATAAGTATACTTATGTATATCTCGCTTTTTAAACCAGGTATTCCCAATCATCAGTCCTTTTTCAGCACATAAATCTACAAGCTCTTCACCATTTCCATTTACAACACTGAACACCCCATGTATACCAATTATTCCCTCAACTGCCACATTACTCACCTTTGCATTCAAATCACCCATCACTATAACCCGGTCTCGTGCATCAAAACCACTAACACACTCATTCAGCTGCTCCCAAAACACTTGCCTCTCATGATCTTTCTTCTCATGACCAGGTGCATATGCACCAATAATCACCCACCTCTCTCCATCAACTATATATATATATATATATATATATATATATATATATATATATATATATATATATATATATATATATATATATATATATATATATATATATATATATATATATATATATATATATATATATATATATATATATATATATATATATATATATATATATATATATATATATATATATATATATATATATATATATATATATATATATATATATATATATATATATATATATATATATATGTGTTATAAACAAAATCAGTATGCAGAAAAAAATTCAAGCAACTCAATTAATACATACTATTCTGGAGTTAGATTCCTCCTCAAATAAGGAAGTGCTGCTGCGACTACCTTCTGAACATCCAATGTGGCTGTAGGGAATTCTATATTAGACACCCTATGTCGTAGACGACATATAAGAGGAATACTATGAATAATAATATGAGTGCAATATACAACGAAATAATTGAAAATCCAGAAACATGATAAGTGTACTTAAAAGGTACAAAAGCCAAAACATCTATTGCAGAATCTAAATCTTCTTGAACCATAGATGGAAGGTGTTGGATGTTAACTTCATTAATGATGGATAAGTTGATGTTATGGGGGATTCGTTCTATACTCGGGATAGCTCTATCAATCTGGCCCAAAAAATGATCATGAGTTTCGAACAATTTGAAACTTGAACTGATAACAGTACATTGCTGTCCTAACTGAATGTGTCCCAGAAACAAATAAGATTTGGGATGATTGGGTGGGCAATGAATGAGAACATTTTGTGGTTCTGGAAAAAAACAGTACGTGATATTTGTCCATACTTTCAATCCAAGGTTCAGTAACAGTAATTTCCTTAAAGGAACAGGAATGAAGAACATTTTGTTGATGCCCTAAAAGTAGTTGGTACTCACATGAGTTTGTTTGTAAATCATGAAAAACCAAGGTATTGGGGGGGCAAATCAAGTTGTCAAGCAATGGTTTATGGCACAATGCTAAATCATGCAAGGAGGGATGTGCAATCAACGAGGAATTAATATTATATAAGAGTAAGTTCATGTTGTCAGCAAGGATGATAGTCTTTTGCAACTCTTTTGTATAATTAAAAGGGAATGATATTACGTTCACAAGGCTGTAAATATTGGAGTCAGTGAATGGTATGTGGATAATGACCGCTTCAAGGATCACGTCAACTGTTAGTAAGGAGTAATAACTAGCCACGTGATGTAGAGGGAGAGCTGGGGTGTAACCGAATTTCGTCATTGCTTGTTTAATGATACGTGTGAGTTCCGAGAAGGGAAAAAACGATGGTGTGACAACTTGGTTTACCAGATTATTAACATCTTCCAATAAGTCAGTGAAATAATGTGCATAATAAGTGATTTGGGTATATAAACTATCAACATATGTGGAAATAGTCACTATAGCATATATAGTATTAACAGACTTTGACAGTAGTGCTACTTGTTGTGTCAGGTTATTAACAGTTAACATCATGTCATTCAAATATCTAGAATGTTGTTTTAAGACCTTAGCTTCAGCTTTAATAAACCTGTTGTTAAGAAGTTGTTGAAATTGTAAATATGCAATCTGATTCCTAACTGAATTAAGTTCTTCCTGAGTAGCAGTACCAAACAAGTATGATTGGAGGGACCCTACAAAATTAAGCAGACCTCTCTTGCTTCTCCTCTGCTTTTCCGTGTTCATCCTGGTGTTAGTATATACTGGAGATTCAGTGTCTTGTATTATGTCATACAGAATCACACAGGTACTATTCAATTTCCAGGTCCACTGGTTTAACAAAGTTGGAGGAGGAGCAACACTAGAGTTTCTGATGGACGCACTGTTGTAAAACTTGAGTAAGGTAGACCGTAAGCGAGGTACGGCCTCCATTAGTTTCACTAGATTATCGTAAGTGTAGGGTAGACCCTCCAGGCCCAACTTAACCGAGATTGTGTCCCTCACGAGGCGGACCCCGCGGGGAGTCGTGAGAAGGGCGCCTGGTACTGCCATGGTGTCATATACAGGAAGACACCATAAGGACATGAGAAGGAAGAACCTGGAAAATGATAAACTTAGCAACTTCCTAAAGGCGAGGTCTTAATGAATACTGATGTGTGTGTGATGGTAATGTTGGGGTATTCGGTTCTGGTGTGGGGACAGTCTGAACAGTTGTAGAAGTTGTTTGGGTGACACTGTTTGGGGTTTGAGGAGTACTATCCGTTGTGGTACCGGAATGATCATGTTCAGAATACTGTAAAACTTTCAAGGTGTCCTCATGTTCTTCACGAATGTCACCTGTATTTAGATGTCGAACCCTGAACTTATGTCCCTTTAAATGAACTAAGACCCTATAGGGGCCAGAAAATTTTGGGTCAAGTTTAGGAACCTCACTTCTAGAGTTAAATTCCTGCACCATTACCAAGAGTCCGGGAGCCACCTTTGATGGTTTTGCGGATTTATTAGCCTGGTTTGTGAAGGTTGCAGTGGCTTCACCTAGATTTTCCTTGATTCTTTGATGAATCAATTGAGTCGTGCGATATTTTTCCGCTACAACTGATTTCTGGACCGCTGGACATGAAGGAAGGGGCGCTGTTATGTCATACGGCAACACTTTATCAAAACCGTGTAAGGCGTGGAAGGGAGTGCCTCCAATTGACTTATGATAAGCTGAGTTTAATGAACATTGGACATCAGACAGGTATTCATCCCATTCATCATGATCAAAGTTAATGTTGGTGAGAAGACACTGGAGGATCTTACGGTTCAACCTTTCTGCCAGGCCATTCGAAGCTGGATGACGTGCCATTATATTACATTTATTTATGTTATACAATTTACGGAGTTCATCTAATAATGAGTTATTGAATTCGCCACCATTATCTGTAACCAAAATCTTAGGACCATTATGTCTGTCTAAGATATATTTTTTGAACGCCTTAGCGACCGTGGCTGCGTCTTTATTTTGAACTGGGACTAATTCACAATATCTCGTGAAGGCATCAGTAATTACTAAAATGTATCTGTAGCCTGCCATGGACCTAGGGAAACCTCCTAATATGTCCATATGAACTCTTTCCCATGGGTATGTAGGTAAAGGATATTTCAACACAGTCTGCGGGGTAGTGGGACTTCCCTTGTATGTGTTACATGTTTGGCACCTCAAAATATAATCCTTAATGCTTTTCTGCATTCTTGGCCAGAAATACCTCAAACGAGTTTGCTTATAGCATTTATCTGCGCCTGGGTGTGCGGCCTGCGGTGAATCATGTGCTAACATCAAGAAATCCTGTACTAATGTTGTTGGAATTATTGTTTGCTTAACAACACGGGCAGGTACTCCTAATTTCGCGTCACTGCACAAGACTCCCTGCGATAAATACAATTCTCTGACTGGAACAACTGTTTTAGCATCCAATGAAGATCTTACACCCTCTAGGTATTCTATGACAGGACCCCAGACTGGGTCATCTCGTTGATGTCGTGTCAACCTTTCTACATCAAAATCTACGGGGCTATTACCTACAGTGACTGTACCCACTCTGCGGGAGAGTGCGTCTGCAACTACATTGGATGAACCCGAAACAAAGCGAAAATCTGGGTCAAATGCTTGTACACTTAAAAACCACCTCTGAAACTTTCCTGTAGGATCTTGTCTTTGAAAAATACCCAACAGAGCTCTGTGATCTGTATAAACTGTAATAGGGTAACCATATATGTATTCCTTAAAATGTTTGAGTGCCCAAACAACTGCAAGGCCTTCCAATTCTGTTATTGAGTATTTCGATCCCGTCGTCGAACATGTACGGCTCGCATAAGCTATGGGAAAAAGTCTACCCTTATTTGACTCCTGCATAAGTACAGCTCCAAGACCCTGTTTACAAGCATCTGTGTGCAAAATGAAGGGTTTCTCAAAGTTGGGAAATCGAAGGATAGGTGCTTCTATCAAGTGTCGCTTGAGTAAGTTAAACGCATTGTCTTGCGCTGCAGACCACTGGAATGTAACTCCCTGTTTCAGAAGTGAAGTGAGTGGGTTTGCGATCTTCGCGAAATTAGCGATAAATCTTCGATAATATCCTGCTAAACCAAGGAAGGATTTGACCTTGTCTGTTGTGGAAGGGACTGGCCATTCCACAATTGTTCGTACTTTATCTGCATTAGGTTGAATACCGTTTTCGTCAACGGTGTGACCTAAGTAATTAATTCGTGTCTGTAGAAAAGAACATTTGGATAACTTGACTTTTAGGTTTGCATCCTTAAGTCGCAGAAATACTCTCTCAAGACTTTTGAAATGAGAAGCAATATCTGGAGACATGACAATTATATCATCAAGATAAACCAATACTTCTTTGCCCAACATGTGACGAAAAATGTTAGTCATTAACCTTGAGAAGGTGATTGGTGAGGAATGAAGACCGAAGGGCATGATGCATATGAACTGCCAATGACCATCTGGCGTAGTGAACGCAGTCAGGGGGCGGCTTTCCTCTGACAAGGGAATCTGTCAAAATCCGCTTAGTAAATCCAAAGTTGAAAATACCTTATTGTTACCGAGGCTATGAAGAAGCTCTGATACCACTGGTAATGGGAAACGATCTTTCAAAGTGACCTTGTTGAGTTTTCTAAAATCTATGACTGGTCTAAAAGTTCCGTCCTTTTTCGGAACGATCAGAAGTGGTGAATTCCATGGTGACCGTGATTCTTCTATGACCTTATCTTTCAACATGTCCTGAACCAGTTTGCTTGCTATGTCTCTGTGTGCGTGTGGCAAGCGATAGGCTGGGACGTAAATGGGACGTGTGTTTTTCTCTAAGTTAATAGCGTGAACATCCAAATGAGTTCTACCGAGTGGTTCTCCCGATAAGGCAATAGTAGACCTATACTGGTTAAGTAAGTCTGTTAACTGGTCAACGTGCTTGGTTAATCCTACCTTGGGTATCATGTCAGGGGTGATGGTGGGGAGCTGACTCGAGCCGCGCACTGCTGAGTCAGGGGTAGGAGGAGCAGGCGGTGGTGGGTTAATGGAATGTGAGACTAAACGGATGTTAAACTCATGTAACTCCTCGTCTTGAATTCCGGACTTCAAAACGGAGAATTTCACAAGCTTGGTCCCTCTACAGAGACGGACAGGAGTGGGTCCCGTATTGGCAATGTATACGGTAACCTCTCCATCTGCGGTCTCATGAATAGAGGCATCCATCGATAGCCCTTTGACAGTTAGTGATGAAGGTTCAGCAACTACTCTTAGTACGAGATCACCCTGACTATGTCTCAGTCCATGATCAGTCATCCACTTTCGAGAAAGTGAGAGAGGAACCTTCGTTAATGTGTTACTATGCAGAGTCATATTTGTTTGAAGTTTACCAGGGCAATGAGTAGAAAAATAAAAGGGGTGGGTATTAACCTTCGTGAAGCAGGACGTGGGAGCAGATGTATTAATGACCCTGACTGAGTGAGAACTCTTCTCTGACAACGGCAGGAACGTATTATCAACACAAACAACATTTTCATGATAAATAGGACAGATCTTATGTTGTGCCATAGAATGGCGTCCTAGTAACAAGTTAGCAGGAAAAGTTACACCACGAACAATGTAAGGGGTTATGGTAATGACCGAGTCGCCAATGCGAACGTTCATTTTAATAGTGCCCCTTACGTCGAGATTTTCATTTGAGATACTTTGAAGGGATGGGTAAAAGTCCGAGTATTTAACAAGTTGAGTGCGCATTAATGGTTGAACGAAATCATAAAGAACGACATCTGCATCCGCGCCGCTGTCTAGAAAGATTGTGATTGGCTTATCCTGGAAAGAACCCACTAAATCGAAACTTGTAATGTGAGAATATGGCGAAGAGCGAAAATGTCTTAAGAGTTCCTTATGTGACGGAGTCTTGTCATGAGCGAGAGATTGTCATTGTTGATGATGACATGATGAACCTGTGTTAGATGACTTCTGCCTAGCTAATGCTCGGCATTCCGCTGAAGTATGTCTAGCGTTCTTATGATATGAACACATGTCTGGTGTTGTTGGGCGTGAGCGGGTGAAGGTCAGCTTGGTGTCTGACTGCAGGAAATTATGACACGGTCTGCAGCATTGTGACGACCGAGGTTGTGATGCCATGGGTCGTTGACTGCGTTTGTCCGATGTGTAAGTACACACATTCGCTTTATGTCCTGTTTGGTGACACCGGAAACACGTAACCTTATGTGAGTGTTTGTCATCACTGCATCGCTTTAAGTGGCCGTGAGAGGAATGATTGTGTTGATCACTAGAATGTTTCCTCATACATTGGGAAGCCGACACCCTCCCCAGTGTCTTGGTGTTGTGATATCCACCTTTCTTTGTAGTGTAAACCAATACTTTCGTTACTGACCATGATGGGTCGATGTCTTCATCAAGTAACCGCCGAGCTACGTTTGGAGGCAGGTCCTTGAGAATGAAGAGTATGTGTGATAAACGCACGAGTGTTTGCACATGAGTTTCAGGCTTCATCATGGCCGACATCCAGGGTGAGGATTCGTAAGCCTGCTTAAATAACGTCATTCTTCCATGTAAGGTACTCCAGTGATCAGGGATTGACGTATCATCCGTGTATGTAGTGTTAAGAGCACGTAAAAGGACGGTTAGTAGATTATCTGAGAATGATTCCTCACAACCGAACTTAAACAACGTTTTAAATTCCTCCCAAGATGTACAGTTTCGAACATCCTCTGAGTCATAAACAACCCTAGCGTAATTGTTAGGTTTGCTGAAATCAATGAGATTTTTAGCAGCTGCTATAAGCGCTTTGTCTCCTGACTCACCATTATGTTCAACACTGTCCTCTACGTTCCTGATCCACCGATCAAAATTTGATAGTTTACCGTCAAATAACTCGTGTGGTTCCCTAGCTTGTTTTAGTGTGAAAACTGTTTTTTGTGAAGTATCTGATTGTCCTGAGTTTTCGTGAGGTGGAGGGGGAGGTGGGTGTGGGTGTGGTAGCGTATGAGAAGGTTTCTGTGGGTCATCTGTGTCACCAGAATCTGTCAAAACAACTTTGTGCGACGTCGCCATTCTAGAAGGTTGGTTCCGTTTATAGTAAGGGATCCTAGGTAATTTCCTAAGTACATATGAACCTTTACGATTACCGCATGGAATATCTTTGGACATGTAATACAATCAGACTTAAAGTGTTTAAGTAATAAACCTCTCTAAAAATCAGAATACAATGAACACTATTGTCCTAATCTAAAATACCCAACCTGAATATTATTTGAAAATACTGCACCGAAATAAAGGCAATAAAAAGTATGGGATAACAACATATCAATACAAGATTCTGCATGCGAAAGTAATCATCACTAAAATCAACATTATCAATGCATGAAAACATAAGAATATATGCAAGAAAAACCCTAGATTAATTTGTTAAGCTACAAGGACGAATAGTCATATTACCCAAAAGTATATATATATATATATATGTCTATATTGATAGACTAGGGACTAGTAACCCACAAAAGGAGCATACCTCACAGAGTGAACCATTTTGACACAGTTCTTATCTGAATGGGAGATTCGCTCGCTTAGACGTCTCGGGCGTGGTGTAGCGAGGTGTAGACGTGTGCAGAGGAGCGGCTCGCTAGCAGGAAAGGTGAGTGAGCAACAGGGGCCGGACCACGCGATGCTGACGTCTGGGATATCGCCACGGCTGCTGATGGTGCGTCTTTGGAGTGGTCGACCGGATGACCTCCACGTTGGTGTTGGCAGGATCGCTGACCTTGCTGGAGACGCGTGGATGTGATGACAACACTCCACGGTGGAGGCGCTGTGTTCCCTTGCAAGTGACACAGTGTCAGCAATGCAATATAGACGTATCTTCACTGCCTGGAGATACGGGTGATGGAGAACGTAGTCGGCCGTGGATTCCGCCCTTAACGTCCAGTAGAGCGAGCGCCAAGACTGTCAGGTAGGCTTGTATGACTGCTGGGACCACCAGGCGTAGAAATATGAAGTAGATGTGACGGTCGTCCGCAGTCACGTAGGTTCTTACTTCGCTGCCACCATTTGTAAGGTTGAGTTCTCAGGAATGAATACAGGTCTTCTTCGTGGATGGTAGTCAATGAAGATCAGTCGGCCTTTGTAGATTTATTACAAAAGAATATGTACGTACATCTGTAGTACTCTGGGCTATAGTCTTATGACACACTACGACACACTCTAGTGAACAGTGTGACGATACTGGCCAGTGTGTCCCCTCAGGTCACTCTGACAGGAGTTATATGGGAGTCCGTCAACACCCATTCAACAACGTGTTCAAATAACAGATCAGACCTTACGTGTTCAAACATCCTGAGTAACAGTAGCCCGTGGGAACATGCATCTAACTCTATGTAACTTACAGTAAAATGATAATAACAAATAGTTAATGAAAAATTAATGGTAGTATGCGTGAGTCTTACATTTTTGTACCGAAACCACAGCTCCCTTTTCACATCCAGGCACCACAAAACTTTCCATGGTTTACACCAGACGCTTCACATGCCTGGTTCGATCCATTGAGAGCACGTCGACCTCGGTATACCACATCGTTTCAATTCACTCTATTCCTTGCACGCCTTTCACCCTCCTGCATGTTCAGGCCCCGATCACTCAAAATCTTTTTCACTCCATCTTTCCACCTCCACTTTGGTCTCCCACTTCTCGTTCCCTCAACCTCTTGGTCAATCTTTCCTCACTCATTCTCTCCATGTGACCAAACCATTTCAAAGCACCCTCTTCTGCTCTCTCAACCACACTCTTCTTATTTCCACACATCTCTCTTACCCTTACATTACTTACTCGATCAAACCACCTCACACCACTTATATTCTTCAAACATATCATTTGCAGCACATCCACCCTCCCGCGCACAACTCTATCCAAAGCCCACGCCTCGCTACCATACAACATTGTTGGAACCACTATTCCTTCAAACATACCCGTTTTTGCTTTCCGAGATAATGTTCTCGACTTCCTGCCGCAAACCTGCATTCACTGAGAACCAATCACTTTCCTCTCTTCCTACACGTACACATGCCTTACATCCTCGATAAAAACTTTTCACTGCTTCTAATAACTTGCCTCCCACGCCATATATTATCAAAACCTTCCACAGAGCATCTCTATCAACCCTACCATATGCCTTCTCCAGATCTAAAAATGCTACGTACAAATCCATTTGTTTTTCTAAGTATTTTTCACATACATTCTTCAAAGCAAACACCTGATCCACACATCCTCTACCACTTCTGAAACCACACTGCTCTTCCTCAATCTGATGCTCTGTACATGCCTTCACCCTCTCAATCAATACCCTCCCATAAAATTTACCAGGAATACTCAGCAAACTTATACCTCTGTAATTTGAGCACTCACTCTTATCCCCTTTGCCTTTGTACAATGGCACTATGCAAGCATTCCGCCAATCCTCAGGCACCTCACCATGAGTCATACATACATTGTATAACCTTACCAACCAGTCAACAATACAGTCACCCCCTTTTTTTTTATAAATTCCACTGCAATACCATCCAAACCTCGTGCCTTGCCGGCTTTCATCTTCCGCAAAGCTTTTACTACCACTTCTCTGTTTACCAAATCATTTTCCCTAAACCTCTCACTTTGCACACCACCTCGACCAAAACCCCCTATATATGCCACTCTATCATCAAACACATTCAACAAACTTTCAAAATACTCACTCCATCTCCTTCTCACATCACCACTACTTGTTATCACCTTCCCATTTGCGCCCTTCACTGAAGTTCCCAATTGCTCCCTTGTCTTACGCACTTTATTTACCTCCTTCCAGAACATCTTTTTATTCTCCCTAAAAATTAATGATACTCTCTCACCCCAACTCTCATTTGCCCTCTTTTTCACCTCTTGCACCTTTCTCTTGACCTCCTGTCTCTTTCTTTTAACACCTCCCACTCAATTGAATTTCTTCCCTGCAAAAATCGTCCAAATGCCTCTCTCTTCTTTCACTAATACTCTTACTTCTTCATCCCACCACTCACTACCCTTTCTAATCAACCCACCTCCCACTCTTCTCATGCCACAAGCATCTTTTGCGCAATCCATCACTGATTCCCTAAATACATCCCATTCCTCCCCCACTCCCCTTACTTCCATTGTTCTCACCTTTTTCCATTCTGTACTCAGTGTCTCCTGGTACTTCCTCACACAAGTCTCTTTCCCAAGCTCTCTTACTCTCACCACCCTCTTCACCCCAACATTCACTCTTCTTTTCTGAAAACCCATACAAATCTTCACCTTAGCCTCCACAAGATAGTGATCAGACGTCCCTCCAGTTGCACCTCTCAGCACATTAACATCCAAAAGTCTCTTTCGCGCGCCTGTCAATTAACACGTAATCCAATAACGCTCTCTGGCCATCTCTCCTACTTACATACGTATACTTATGTATATCTCGCTTTTTAAACCAGGTATTCCCAATCACCAGTCCTTTTTCAGCACATAAATCTACAAGCTCCTCAACATTTCCATTTACAACACTGAACACCCCATGTATACCAATTATTCCCTCAACTGCCACATTACTCACCTTTGCATTCAAATCACCCATCACTATAACCCGGTCTCGTGCATCAGAACCACTAACACACTCATTCAGCTGCTCCCAAAACACTTGCCTCTAATGATCTTTCTTCTCATGCCCAGGTGCATATGCACCAATAATCACCCATCTCTCTCAATCAACTTTCAGTTTTACCCATATTAATCGAGAATTTACTTTCTTACATTCTATCACATACTCCCAGAACTCCTGTTTCAGGAGTACTGCTACTCCTTCCCTTGCTCTTGTCCTCTCACTAACCCCTGACTTTACTCTTAAGACATTCCCAAACCACTCTTCCCCTTTACCCTTGAGCTTCGTTTCACTCAGAGCCAAAACATCCAGGTTCCTTTCCTCAAACATACTACCTATCTCTCCTTTTTTCACATCTTGGTTACATCCACACACATTTAGACACCCCAGTCTGAGCCTATCCCTGAGGATAGGGGTGAAAGAATACTTCCCACGCATTCCTCGCGTGTCGTAGAAGGCGACTGGAGGGGACGGGAGAGGGGGGCCAGAAATCCTCCCCTCCTTGTATTTTTTTTTTTTAACTTTCTAAAATGGGAAACAGAAGAGGAAGTCACGCGGGGAGTGCTCATCCTCCTCGAAGGCTCAGATATATATATATATATATATATATATATATATATATATATATATATATATATATATATATATATATATATATATATATATATATATATATATATATATATATATTTTTTTTTTTTCTTTTTTTTCATACTATTCGCTAATTCCCGCGATAGCGAGGTAGCGCCAAGAACAGAGGACTGGGCCCTTTAGGGAATACCCTCACCTGGCCCCCCCTCTCTGTTCCTTCTTTTGGAAAATTAAAAAAAAAACGAGAGGGGAGGATTTCCAGCCCCCCCGCTCCCTTCCCTTCTAGTCGCCTTCTACGACACGCAGGGAACACGTGGGAAGTATTCTTTCTCCCCTATCCCCAGGGATATATATATATATATATATATATATATATATATATATATATATATATATATATATATATATGTGTGTGTGTGTGTCTGTGTGCGTGTGTGTGTGTGTGTGTGTGTGTATGATTGCAAATGCGTAGTTTGATTTGGGACTACATAAGTACACATGAATAATTGGGAAAGTGCGGACATCATGCTTTGATATTCTATTTGATAGGCGTGCAAAGGAGGGACCATTGTATGTGAATGTGTTGAGAGGGACATCTGGTGGGATCTGTGATCATTTCTTGGCCGGGCCGAGGGGTACCATTTGTAGAGACTTTATGAAAAGTGTAATTGTTATGGGTGGAAAGTGCCTGGAAAATGTATTGTAAGAAGAGAACGAGTAGAGATTGAGTTTAGAATGACACAGAGGATAGAGTAAATGAATATAGGGGAGTGGATAAGGAATGGGAGGCATTTAAAGAAGAAATGCCTACACATGCGAGAGTAATGTGCGATATGCAGAAAGTGAGAGGTGGACTGGTGGGAAAGGGTATTGAATGGTGGGATGAGGAAGTTAGTTGCAAGAGAAATGGGAAAAAAAGGGTGTACTGGCGTTATATGCAGGGATGAAATGCAGGTAATTGAAAAATATACAAGAGGAAGCGGCAAAAGGTCAAGTGGATGGTGCTTGGGCTGAAATAGTGGAACATGAGAGATGGACCTAGCTAGAATCAACAAACTTCAGGGAGAAAAAGAAAATGCATTGTAAGCTTAGTAGCATGAAAAGTAATGTAACAAATATGAAGGAACACTTTTGAAAGGAGGAAATAGGGAAGTGGTAACAGACAATGAGGTAGAGAGAAGGTGGAGAGAGTAATTTGACGAGATGTTATATGCGTTCGAAATGTTATGGATACAGAGGTACGCAAAGTGAGAGAACCTTGGAAAGAGGTTTGGTGAAAGGATAAGATGAAGTTATAATGTTCTGTAAATGAAGTTCAGCAAAGCGGGACCGTTCTTACAGAGAGCAAAATATTCTTTAAAAAATCAGACCATTATTTTATAGCATGTTTTCTTCAAACTGAAATGTAATTACTTTATGACCATTTGTTTATTTATTTATTTATCTATTTATCTCTTCATGTATTTATTCATTTCTCTGAATTATTTGCTTTTGACTAATATGACCAATTTTTGCGATTTTGTAAATTGGTCATATATTGGTCCCCAAACTATAAAAAAGACGAGGAAAAATCAGGACAAGTAAAAGAACGCACGACAAAATTGATAGCATCCCTTAGAAATCTGGTATACGAAGAGAGGCTAAAATGACTGGATCTTTTCTCCCCTAAAGAAACGGAGACTTCGAGGGGACTTAATTTAGGTGTTTGAAATTCTGAACAAGTTTGATAACGTAAATCAGGAACATCTTTTCGAGATACGAGAAAATACGGTTGCTAGGACAAATGGAATAAAACTCAAAGCTAAAAGATGTAGTACGGACGTGGGAAAAACATTCTTTTCCCATAGGTGTGTTGAGCGCTAGAATAAGTTACCGTCAGAAGTAGTGAATGCTAAGAATATAAATTTCATAAGAAGTTTAGACAAATACTTCATAAATCCAGTTATACTCTGAAAACATGCCAGAAACAAACTGTATACACGACAGCGGTAAAGGGGACAGTAGAAGTAAAATGTGCAGCAACGGGGAGTCGATGATATTTCAAAAACTGCTCAGCAGAATTACATTTTGTTGTCAAGTTAAACTCCTCTCTTTTCAGACAACCCAGTGAGGGCCAACCAGGCCTCCTGTTGTCAGTCTTTTTCATGTAAGATTATGTAAACCCTGGATGAGGCAGGCGGCGCATGTCAGGACCAACTCTCACCTTTCCCCAGTATTCTCCACACAGCTAAAGGCTACAAATACTGGGAAGACAGGAGGCTGCCCTTCAGCAGGTGTGTGGCCCTGGT
>NW_027264810.1:0-13796 GCF_036320965.1 Panulirus ornatus
CGACGATGAAGGCCTGCACTGTGGCTGAGAGATTGACTTGAGGAGGCAGAAGTGATATTGTGACAGTGATTGTGTCAGCGTCGCGTCGCCTCGCCGCAGTGTATCGAGACAGACTTCCCCAGAACTTTAAAGGGGAAGTAAATGTTTATAGTTGTGTTACTGGAGTGATAGTTTTCATGCATGGTGTTTTTGACAAGAAAATAGTGAAGTTGGAGAAAAATGTAGCTTAGACATTGAAGCTTATTGATACAGTGGTGGAAATTGATGAGAACTGCTATTGACGTTTGTGTGAATAAATTGTACATTTCCTTTTCCATAGCCAGAGGTTGAACTATTATGTGACATTCATTTTTTTCATTCATTTCAAGCTAAAAGTTTGTTTTCTAAATTGTTTCTTACATTTTTCATATGTATATATATGTATGTGTGTGTGTGTGTGTGTATGTGCGTGTGTGTGTGTATGTGTGTGTGTGTGTATATGTATATATATATGTATATTATCCCTGGGGATAGGGGTGAAAGAATACTTCCCACGTATTCCTCGCGTGTCGTAGAAAGCGACTAGAGGGGACGGGAGCGGGGGGCCGGAAATCCTCCCCTCCTTGTATTAACTTTCTAAAATGGGAAACAGAAGAAGGAGTCACGCGGGGAGTGATCATCCTCCTCGAAGGCTCAGAGTGGGGTGCCTAAATGTGTGTGGATGTAACCAAGATGTGAAAAAAGGAGAGATAGGTAGTATGTTTGAGGAAAGGAACCTGGATGTTTTGGCTCTGAGTGAAACGAAGCTCAAGGGTAAAGGGGAAGAGTGGTTTGGAAATGTCTGGGGAGTGAAGTCAGGGGTTGGTGAGAGGACAAGAGCAAGGGAAGGAGTAGCAATACTCCTGAAACAGGAGTTGTGGGAGTATGTGATAGAATGTAAGAAAGTAAATTCTCGATTAATATGGGTAAAATTGAAAGTTGATGGAGAGAGGTGGGTGATTATTGGTGCATATGCACCTGGGCATGAGAAGAAAGATCATGAGAGGCAAGTGTTTTGGGAGCAGCTGAATGAGTGTGTTAGCGGTTTTGATGCACGAGACCGGGTTATAGTGATGGGTGATTTGAATGCAAAGGTGAGTAATGTGGCAGTTGAGGGAATAATTGGTATGCATGGGGTGTTCAGTGTTGTAAATGGAAATGGTGAAGAGCTTGTAGATTTATGTGCTGAAAAAGGACTGATGATTGGGAATACCTGGTTTAAAAAGCGAGATATACATAAGTATACTTATGTAAGTAGGAGAGATGGCCAGAGAGCGTTATTGGATTACGTGTTAATTGACAGGCGTGCGAAAGAGAGACTTTTGGATGTTAATGTGCTGAGAGGTGCAACTGGAGGGATGTCTGATCATTATCTTGTGGAGGCTAAGGTGAAGATTAGTATGGGTTTTCAGAAAAGAGGAGTGAATGTTGGGGTGAAGAAGGTGGTGAGAGTAAGTGAGCTTGGGAAGGAGACCTGTGTGGGGAAGTACCAGGAGAGACTGTGTACAGAATGGAAAAAGGTGAGAACAATGGAAGTAAGGGGAGTGGGGGAGGAATGGGATGTATTTAGGGAATCAGTGATGGATTGCGCAAAAGATGCTTGTGGCATGAGAAGAGTGGGAGGTGGGCTGTTTAGAAAGGGTAGTGAGTGGTGGGATGAAGAAGTAAGAGTATTAGTGAAAGAGAAGAGAGAGGCATTTGGACGATTTTTGCAGGGAAAAAATGCAATTGAGTGGGAGAAGTATAAAAGAAAGAGACAGGAGGTCAAGAGAAAGGTGCAAGAGGTGAAAAAAAGGGCAAATGAGAGTTGGGGTGAGAGACTATCAGTAAATTTTAGGGAGAATAAAAAGATGTTCTGGAAGGAGGTAAATAGGGTGCGTAAGACAAGGGAGCAAATGGGAACTTCAGTGAAGGGCGTAAATGGGGAGGTGATAACAAGTAGTGGTGATGTGAGAAGGAGATGGAGTGAGTATTTTGAAGGTTTGTAGAATGTGTTTGATGATAGAGTGGCAGATATAGGGTGTTTTGGTCGAGGTGGTGTGCAAAGTGAGAGGGTTAGCGAGAATGATTTGGTAAACAGAGAAGAGGTAGTAAAAGCTTTGCAGATGATGAAAGCCGGCAAGACAGTGGGTGTAGATGGTATTGCAGTGGAATTTATCAAAAAAGAGGGAGACTATTTTGTTGACTGGTTGGTAAGGTTATCTAATGTATGAATGACTCATGGTGAGGTACCTGAGGATTGGCGGAATGCTTGCATAGTGCCATTGTACAAAGGCAAAGGGAATAAGAGTGAGTGCTCAAATTACAGAGGTATAAGTTTGTTGAGTATTCCTGGGAAATTATATGGGAGGGTATTGATTGAGAGGGTGAAGGCATGTACAGAGCGTCAGATTGGGGAAGAGCAGTGTGGTTTCAAAAGTGGTAGAGGATGTGTGGATCAGGTGTTTGCTTTGAAGAATGTATGTGAGAAATACTTAGAAAAGCAAATGGATTTGTATGTAGCATTTATGGATCTGGAGAAGGCATATGACAGTTGATAGAGATGCTCTGTGGAAGGTATTAAGAATATGTGGTGTGGGGGCAAGTTGTTAGAAGCAGTGAAAAGTTTTTATCGAGGATGTAAGGCATGTGTACGTGTAGGAAGAGAGGAACGTGATTGGTTCTCATTGAATGTTGGTTTGCGGCAGGGGTGTGTGATGTCTCCATGGTTGTTTAATCTGTTTATGGTTGGGGTTGTTAGGGAGGTAAATGCAAGAGTTTTGGAAAGAGGGGCAAGTATGCAGTCTGTTGTGGATGAGAGAGCTTGGGAAGTGAGTCAGTTGCTGTTCGCTGATGATACAGCGCTGGTGGCTGATTCGTAAGAGAAACTGCAGAAGCTGGTGACTGAGTTTGGTAAAGTGTGTGAAAGATGAAAGCTGAGAGTAAATGTGAATAAGAGCAAGGTTATTAGATGCAGTAGGGTTGAGGGACAAGTCAATTGAGAGGTAAGTTTGAATGGAGAGAAACTGGAGGAAGTGAAGTGTTTTAGATATCTTGGAGAGGATTTGATAGGGGATGGAACCATGGAAGCGGAAGTGAATCATAGGGTGGGGAAGGGGGCGAAAATCCTGGGAGCCTTGAAGAATGTGTGTAAGTCGAGAACATTATCTCGGAAAGCAAAAATGGGTATATCTGAAGGAATAATGGCTCCAACAATGTTATATGGTTGCGAGGCGTGGACTATAGATAGATTTGTGCGGAGGAGGGTGGATGTGCTGGAAATGAGATGTTTGAGGATAATATGTGGTGTGAGGTGGTTCGATCGAGTAAGTAATAATAGGGTAAGAGAGAGGTGTTGTAATAAAAAGAGTGTGGTTGAGAGAGCAGAAGAGGGTGTTTTGAAATCGTTTGGTCACATGGAGAGTATGAGTGAGGAAAGATTGACTGAGAGTATATATGTGTCATAGGTGGAGGGAACGAGTAGAAGTGGAAGACCAAATTGGAGGTGGAAAGATGTAGTGAAAAAGATTTTGAGTGATTGGAGCCTGAACATGCAGGAGGGTGAAAGGCGTGCAAGGAGTAGAGTGAATTGGAACGATGTGGTATACCGGGGTCGACGTGCTGTCAATGGACTGAACCAGGGCGTGTGAAGCGTCTGGGGTAAACCATGGAAAGTTCTGTGGGGCCTGGATGTGGAAAGGGAGCTGTGGTTTCAGTGCATTATACATGACAGCTAGAGACTGAGTGTGAACGAATATGGCCTTTGTCTCTTTTCCTAGCGCTACCTCGCGCACTTGCGAGGTTGTTATTTGATGTGTGGCAGGGTGGCGATAGGAATGATTAAAGGGAGACAGTATGAATTATGTACATGTGTATATATGTATATGTCTGTGTGTATATATATATGTATACGTTGAGATGTGTAGTTATGTATATTTGTGTGTGTGGACGTGTATTTATATATATGTGTATGTGGGTGGGTTTGGCCATTCTTTCGTCTTTTTCCTTGCGCTCCGTCGCTAACGCGGGAGACAGCGACAAAACAATATATATATATATATATATATATATATATATATATATATATATATATATATATATATATATATATATATATATATATATATATATATCGTATCTTTATGCTAGAGACCATATGAACTGCGATGGTATTGATGTTGGTGATACAGACTTACGCGCCATTAAGAATCTATATTTATTTCATGCTGATCTTGTAATATAGCCCTTATGATAATTCCTTATGATATAAGAATGATGCAACCAATTATACTGTGTACAGCCACATAAGGTTTTATAAGTCCTCTTGTGTATTGGGCAATTGATGACCGTCCTTTACAACTGAAGGATATGAGACCTGTTGACATAGATGACTGGCAGTAGTGCAATATTATCCTAATGAAGGTCATTAGCTTCTCATACATTGAACTTTAAGCTTTATGAATTCGTTGAATTGATAAAGCAAACCTGAGAGTCTGATGCACCTTATGGATACATTGTCATATCATTTGACCCATATAATTAATGTTGAATGAAATAGACAATGAGGCAGGCATATCAAGGGAAGATAAATAGGCAAATAGACGCCTACACATAAACACACAATCAGCCTCCACAGTGTTGTGTCTAGTGCTGGACCAACGATATTCCGGGGTCCGAATACTGGTCTTAGACAGAGCAGCCTCCTCATACCCAGTGTGGCTTAGTACGACCAGGTATGTGCAGCACCAGGTGTATGCTTGGTTAAATTTTGATGAATATATGTATATGAATACTTATATGGAAACAGTCACGACTGGGTGCACAGGACTGGTGCCTAGGTCATCAAAATGACAGTGTAGTGAGCTAAACTGCTTGGCCACCACAAAAACTGTCCACCTCTAACCAGCTTATGGTCCAATGAGTTCGAATGAATGAATGAATGATGATAGAAAAATCCCTTCCGAGGAAGAGGGTGGGAAAGGAGAAGGGGAAAGAGCAAGAGTTGTTAGGGGAAGTGAATTTTAGCAGGAGGAAATGAGCCAGGTCTCAACCCAGCGTGACTCGGGTAATGGTGATAGCTAGGACAGAGCTGAGGAGAGAAGTTTTTTTTTTCTTGTCTTTTTTTAAGGGTATAAGAAATGGATCGTATCTCTGACAGACAGACACTGATATTGCCAAGATGTTCCCTACACGGATTTAGTTGTAAGATCTATGATATTTTGTAGTTTTTAAATTCAAATATATGTGGACTAGATATTGTACAGGTTGAACATTGAACATGTGGTCTGGGTGATCTATCCCCAGAAGATTATTGAAGTAGTCAGTCCAGTAGGTATGGTGTATATCAAATCGCTCTACTTATTTTTCGTACAGTTTCCTTCAATAGATGTTTAGTGGAGGCAATCGCACTCTCTCGTCGAGTTCCGCATTCCTGATGAACTCGTGTCATTTGGTGTTGAAGACCCAACGTAGAGCATTATTCTGAATCATTTGGAGGTCGTGGATGATGGATTTGGCTCCGAGTTCAAGAGCTGAAGGGACGTAGGTGATAAGTGGTCGAATTGATGCTTTATAGAGGTGCAATTTGGTTTTGAATTGCTCCTCTCTAAATCTTTACAATTTCGCGAGCTCCGCTCTCACAATAGCCGCTATAGATTGAATGTGATGGTTTATCTGTAGGTGAACATCATAATTTAGGCCCAGTACAGTGTTGGTATGTGAGATTGGTATGGGTAAATGGCGGTGTATACGGGAGTGTAAGTAGACATTACTTATGTTGTATTTCTGACTTACGTTAAAGTAGGATATGTTGGATTTTGCAGGATTTGACTTTGTCCTCCATTTTAATTCCCAAAGCGAAACGTGGTCAATTTCCTCTCGAGTTCTACTGGTTAAGTGTGCGAGGGTTCTGGCTCTAATCAGTTGGGTAGCGTCATCTTCATATTGGAGAGTGATGGAGTCCAAGTGTGTAGGATTGGGAAGATCATTTGAGTAAAGAGTAGGGGCCAGCACGGAGCCTTGAGGTACACCAGCGTTGAGGGGGAAGTAGTTTGCGTAAGAGTTTCTGTATTTGATTCGGGTTTTTCTGTTGCTAAGATTATCAGAAAGAAGTCTAATGGTGGGTCGTGGGAATTGAAATTGGGTGCTTACTTTGTACCTCAAGCCATCATGCCAAATAGTGTCAAAGGCTTTCTTAACATCTTTTGTATGTCCGCGTGTTGATTTTTATGTAGTTGGTGATTATGTTAAGTTCATCTTGTGTGGAGTGATGTCGAAAGCCAAATTGTTTGTGTGAGAGTAGGTTGTTGTTCGTTAGGTGTTGTCTGAGTCTGTTGCTTAAGATTCTTTCAAATGTCTTCCAGATGGACTCAAGTAAGCTAATGGGTCTGTAGTTAATTGGGTCTCTGTTTGATTTATTGGGCTTAGGGATCATGGTGGTCGTTGCTGTTTTGAAATTCGCTGGCATTTAGCCTGAGGTTAGTGCTGCGTTGAAGAGGGAGGTTATGGCTCTGATAGTGTTGTCAGGGAGATGGGTAAGTAGTTGGTAACCAATGCCTGAGATACCTGGGGCTACGGTGGGGGATTTCAGTAGAGGAATATGACCTCGCTCGATCTTATGGGAGTTGTGAGTAGGTGGTCGTCTGAAAGGAATTGCAGGTGTATGATTTGTTCTGGGTAAAAGTGACTGGGTCAGTTTTGTATATGTTTTGTGACAATTTGAGTGCTTTCGTACGCCAGAGGATGTGGGGGATGTGGGTGAAAGATAACCTCCCAGTATTTGCGTAAGATGTTGGTGATGTCTTATGGGTTATGATGTTGAGTGTTATCATTTAGTCCATTAAATCTCTTTTGGGTATTCCTTTGAGTTTTAGGATTCGGCTCTAAAACTCCTGAGGGGATCTGATTCGGTGTTCTCCTGCTGTGGTGATTAGAGATTTCTAGTGTCTATTGTGGTCTTCTTTGAGGCTGTTGAGTGCGTGGTTTCGTAGGGAGGTGAGATCCCGCCGTACTAGACCCAATCGATGTGTGTAATGCTCAAACCATCGACGGTAGTACGAGAGGAGTCGTGTTGTTTTGGGAGATGGAAAGTTGTATCTTGTGGTAAATGGGGATCTTGGGATAGATGCGTCAGCTGCGTGTGTGATTGTTTGGTGTATATATTCTATTTCTGTGTCTATTAGTGTTAGTGGGTGATTTTCCTAGTTTGTGGTGTAAGTGCAATGAGAAAGAGTGTCTCTGAAGTTGCGCTAGTCTGCTTTTTTTGTAGTGGTAATGTGAGGGTGATGGGACGGGGATAGGGTTAGATGAGAGGTGAAGAAAGAGAAGAATGTGGTCGGAAACACACAGTGGTCCTGGAGACAAAAAGTAATGAAGATAATTACTGGCTCTGTTGGAGAAGACAAGGTCGGGTCTGCCCTTTCCTCCTGGGCCAGTGAAGATTGTATGAAAGAATGGTCCTAGGAAGTTGAGACGTTTGAAGGAGCATAAAGCGAATAGGTCATCACCGTGAGAATTGTTTCTGTTGTGGTGGAAGGTTCTGTGTTGGGCGTTGAGGTGAGCTACAAGGTAGACTGGGATATGAGTGTGATTGAATACTGTCCAAAGATCGTGGAGTGGAATGGTAGTGTTGGGTCGAGAGTATGTAGTGCAGAAGATAATGAAGCCATGTATTGTGTTTACTGCTAGAAAGTGTTCGAGACGCCATGAAGTGGTTATTATTCGTGTTCGACATAATTGCGTGTAAGAATGTCGACTCCCTCGTGTCTACCATCTGAAGACTGTTGGGATGTATATCAGTAGTGTCTAATTCTACAGCCATTAGTGATACATGTGATGTTAATTATCAAAACATCGGGTCTTTTCTCTTCGAGGAGAGTGGCAACCAGATGACGGCCATTGTGGTAGATGAGCACATTAAACAGCAAGATTTTATGCATTTTACGATTTTGGGAAGTTTTATCGTTCTTTTAATTCTGTGGTCGATGACTGGCATTGGTTGAGGGTCTTCATGTGAACTTGGGTGGAGGTTTGTCTGGTCTGGGGTCGGCAACTTCCTTGGAGGGGTTAGGGAGGGGGAGAGTCATTGTCGACGAGTCGAATGTCGACGTTGTAAGCAGGTAGGTTGTCTGGTGAGTCGGCAGGGTCAGGTTCTGTACCTACTCTGGCAGGGTTAGGTGCGAGAGGAGGGGAGGTGAAGGGGAAGGAGGGGGGGGGAGGAGGGGAGGGATTGGGAAGTGGAGGTTCGGGAGGGACGGTCGGGGGGGAAGCGCAAGTTGTGATGGTGAGTGTGGAAGAGGAACTGGTAAGTGGAGAAATGGATGGTTGTTGGTGTTGAGTTGAGGGGTGGTGGATGGTGTTGTGTTAGGGGGTGCAGGGGAGGTACAGGAAGGGTGACAGGTTGTGTTGCTGGGGGAGAGTTTGAAGTGTTACTGGAAGTATCCTGGGACATATTTGCGTTAGGGGTCAGGGAGACGTGTGACAGGAGTCTGGGAAGGGATGGCTGTTGGCGGGGGAGGTGAGGAGTTCGGGTGGAGTAAGTACATTGGGGCAGCAGGTTGATGTGTGCTGGCGGCGGGGGAGGTGAGGAGTTCGGGTGGAGTAAGTACATTGGGGCAGCAGGTTGATGTGTGCTGGCAGCGGGGGAGGTGAGGAGTTCGGGTGGAGTAAGTACATTGGGGCAGCAGGTTGATGTGTGCTGGCGGCGGGGAAGGTGAGGAGTTCGGGTGGAGTAAGTACATTGGGGCAGCAGCAGGTTGATGTGTGCTGGCGGCGGGGGAGGTGAGGAGTTCGGGTGGAGTAAGTACATTGGGGCAGCAGGTTGATGTGTGCTGGCGGCGGGGGAGGTGAGGAGTTCGGGTGGAGTAAGTACATTGGGGCAGCAGGTTGATGTGTGCTGGCGGCGGGGGAGGTGAGGAGTTCGGGTGGAGTAAGTACATTGGGGCAGCAGGTTGATGTGTGCTGGCGGCGGGGGAGGTGAGGAGTTCGGGTGGAGTAAGTACATTGGGGCAGCAGGTTGATGTGTGCTGGCGGCGGGGGAGGTGAGGAGTTCGGGTGGAGTAAGTACATTGGGGCAGCAGGTTGATGTGTGCTGGCGGCGGGGGAGGTGAGGAGTTCGGGTGGAGTAAGTACATTGGGGCAGCAGGTTGATGTGTGCTGGCGGCGGGGGAGGTGAGGAGTTCGGGTGGAGTAAGTACATTGGGGCAGCAGGTTGATGTGTGCTGGCGGCGGGGGAGGTGAGGAGTTCGGGTGGAGTAAGTACATTGGGGCAGCAGGTTGATGTGTGCTGGCGGCGGGGGAAGGTGAGGAGTTCGGGTGGAGTAAGTACATTGGGGCAGCAGGTTGATGTGTGCTGGCGGCGGGGGAGGTGAGGAGTTCGGGTGGAGTAAGTACATTGGGGCAGCAGGTTGATGTGTGCTGGCGGCGGGGGAGGTGAGGAGTTCGGGTGGAGTAAGTACATTGGGCAGCAGGTTGATGTGTGCTGGCGGCAGGGGGAGGTGAGGAGTTCGGGTGGAGTAAGTACATTGGGGCAGCAGGTTGATGTGTGCTGGCGGCGGGGGAGGTGAGGAGTTCGGGTGGAGTAAGTACATTGGGGCAGCAGGTTGATGTGTGCTGGCGGCGGGGAGGTGAGGAGTTCGGGTGGAGTAAGTACATTGGGCAGCAGGTTGATGTGTGCTGGCGGCGGGGGAGGTGAGGAGTTCGGGTGGAGTAAGTACATTGGGGCAGCAGGTTGATGTGTGCTGGCGGCGGGGGAGGTGAGGAGTTCGGGTGGAGTAAGTACATTGGGCAGCAGGTTGATGTGTGCTGGCGGCGGGGGAGGTGAGGAGTTCGGGTGGAGTAAGTACATTGGGGCAGCAGGTTGATGTGTGCTGGCGGCGGGGGAGGTGAGGAGTTCGGGTGGAGTAAGTACATTGGGCAGCAGGTTGATGTGTGCTGGCGGCGGGGGAGGTGAGGAGTTCGGGTGGAGTAAGTACATTGGGGCAGCAGGTTGATGTGTGCTGGCGGCGGGGGAGGTGAGGAGTTCGGGTGGAGTAAGTACATTGGGGCAGGAGGTTGATGTGTGCTGGCGGCGGGGGAGGTGAGGAGTTCGGGTGGAGTAAGTACATTGGGCAGCAGGTTGATGTGTGCTGGCGGCGGGGAAGGTGAGGAGTTCGGGTGGAGTAAGTACATTGGGGCAGCAGCAGGTTGATGTGTGCTGGCGGCGGGGGAGGTGAGGAGTTCGGGTGGAGTAAGTACATTGGGGCAGCAGGTTGATGTGTGCTGGCGGCGGGGGAGGTGAGGAGTTCGGGTGGAGTAAGTACATTGGGCAGCAGGTTGATGTGTGCTGGCGGCGGGGGAGGTGAGGAGTTCGGGTGGAGTAAGTACATTGGGGCAGCAGGTTGATGTGTGCTGGCGGCGGGGGAGGTGAGGAGTTCGGGTGGAGTAAGTACATTGGGGCAGCAGGTTGATGTGTGCTGGCGGCGGGGGAGGTGAGGAGTTCGGGTGGAGTAAGTACATTGGGGCAGCAGGTTGATGTGTGCTGGCGGCGGGGAAGGTGAGGAGTTCGGGTGGAGTAAGTACATTGGGGCAGCAGGTTGATGTGTGCTGGCGGCGGGGGAGGTGAGGAGTTCGGGTGGAGTAAGTACATTGGGGCAGCAGGTTGATGTGTGCTGGCGGCGGGGAGGTGAGGAGTTCGGGTGGAGTAAGTACATTGGGGCAGCAGGTTGATGTGTGCTGGCGGCGGGGGAGGTGAGGAGTTCGGGTGGAGTAAGTACATTGGGGCAGCAGGTTGATGTGTGCTGGCAGCGGGGGAGGTGAGGAGTTCGGGTGGAGTAAGTACATTGGGCAGCAGGTTGATGTGTGCTGTGGCGGGGGAGGTGAGGAGTTCGGGTGGAGTAAGTACATTGGGCAGCAGGTTGATGTGTGCTGGCGGCGGGGGAGGTGAGGAGTTCGGGTGGAGTAAGTACATTGGGCAGCAGGTTGATGTGTGCTGGCAGCGGGGGAGGTGAGGAGTTCGGGTGGAGTAAGTACATTGGGCAGCAGGTTGATGTGTGCTGGCGGCGGGGAAGGTGAGGAGTTCGGGTGGAGTAAGTACATTGGGCAGCAGGTTGATGTGTGCTGGCAGCAAGTGGAAAATCCTGACAAATTCAGACATGTCTTCCTTGCTCAAGAACAGTGCTTTGAGGTAGCAGGCATGCATCCTTCCTTGTAGAGTGAGGAGGTCGGAGGAGTTTGTGGTTGGGATAGGAGAAGCTTGGGTGGCAGACGGAGGTGCAGCAGCAGCAGCGTAGAGGTGAGGGTTTGTACAAGGGGACGAGCTGGAGGTTTTGAGAGATTGTCGCGCCGAGCGGAGTTGCTCATACTTTCGTGGGCATTGCCCAGGTACAGCAACGTGTTGACCTTTACAATCAACACAGGTTGCTGCCGTGATCAATATCCGCACATTGACTGCATGTCTGGCGCTGATCTTTGCAGCTCTTAGTCTCGTGTCCGTATTGTAGACATTTAAAACCTTGTATATCGAGGTAGTGGTCGGGTTTGTGGTATTTGGCAGGCAGTGAGATCATGGGAAACAAGATTCCCCGGGAGAGTAGGTGATCTGTCTCGGTCCAGTTAGAGTATTGTATTGTAAGTGATCTTGAAGTGTTCAGTTGTAAAACGTTGATGACATTAATGTCACTGTTATCTTGATTTATGGCTTCAGTTATCTCTATGGGGTTAAGTGACAAGATAGATGCATCAATATTATCAGCACTATCGATGCATGAAGGGGGTGGTCGTAAGCTTGGATAGGATCTTATCTGGATCGCTATCCTTGCTTAAACATATTTTATATAGATATTTATTAATAGGGGATTGAATAACCCTACTGGCATGGACCTCAGTGGTCTTAAATACAATCGTTAGTAATTCGAACGTGTAAAGGTGGAGGGGGACTGTCGGTTTTAATCAATTTTAAAGGAATGTCAGGAGGCAGGATGATGGCATCAATGTCTTAATGCCGAGGGAGCACAAGCCCACACCAGGGAGGACCCTACATTATCACAGGAGGCTGGGCGGGAGTGGTAAGAATGTGAGGGTCTCAACCCCGTTAGGTGAGAACAGGTCCACACCAACAAGCCTCCGCTCCTCAGGAAGTCATTCTCCTGAATGTGGAGGGGAAGCTGGCCTAGAAATTGGTCAAGACTAACGGTCGAGACATGTTGGAAGATGGAGGATAAAAAAGATACAAAAAAACACGAGAGAAATGGACTGGAGGCAACGTAGGGTGGAGAGTGAGTTGGCTTTATATCTCACACTTTAGCCAAGGTCAGTCTCTCTCTGGTGTTCACGGACGGCAGTTGCGGACTGACAGGGTGAACTACACTGTGTTATAAACATGTTATGGTGATACAGAAGACTGCAGCATGGAGGGACAACCAGGGCCATATTCTCCGTGCAGCAAAACCTCCTCAAACAGTTTTGACAACAGGAGACAAAAGGTCATAAACACAGAAGAAAAATCCTTCAAATGTCCTGAGTTTAAGAAAAGTTTTAGGAAACATGTCTATCTTCATAGGCACATGAAATTACATACTTTTGAGAAGACATATCAGTGTAAAGAATACCAGAGTACCTTCTCCTGTAAGAACAACTTAGTGTTGCACATGAAAGTTCACATTGGACAAAAGCGATATCAGTGTTCAGAGTGTCAAAAGTATTTTTCTAAAAAATGTGATTTAAAGACACACTTGAGAATCCATACTGGTGAGAACCCATACCAATGTTCAGAATGTCAAAAAAGTTTCTCTATTAAAAGTCATTTAGTGACACACCTGAGAGTTCACACGGGCGAGAAGCCATACCAATGTTCAGAATGTCAAGAAACATTTTCTCAGAAAAGTAGTTTAATGACACGCCTGAGAGTTCACACAGGCGAGAAGCCGTACCAATGTTCAGAATGTCAAAAAAGTTTCTCTATTAAAAATAATTTAGTGAAACACCTGAGAGTTCACACAGGCGAGAAGCCATACCAATGTTCAGAATGTCAAAAAAGTTTCTCTATTAAAAATAATTTAGTGAAACACCTGAGAGTTCACACAGGCGAGAAGCCATACCAATGTTCAGAATGTCAAAAACGTTTTTCTATTAAAAGTCATTTAGTGGCACACCTGAGAGTTCACACAGGCGAGAAGCCATACCAATGTTCAGAATGTCAAAAAAGTTTCTCTATTAAAAGTCATTTAGTGAAACACCTAAGAGTTCACACGGGCGAGAAGCCATACCAATGTTCAGAATGTCAAAAAAGTTTCTCTATTAAAAGTCATTTAGTGAAACACCTAAGAGTTCACACGGGCGAGAAGCCATACCAATGTTCAGAATGTCAAAAACAATTCTATAACAGAGGTAATTTAGTAAAACGTCTGAGAGTTCACACAGGCGAGAAGCCAAACAAGTAAAAAGAATATCAAAAAACCTTTTCTGCTATAAGTACTTCAGTGACACATCGAGAGGATACACAAGCAAGGAACCATAATAGTGTTCAGAATGTCAAGAAACTCTCCCTGGTAAAAGTACTTTAGTCAGACACCTGAGAGTTCACAAGGCGAGAAGCCATACCGGTGTTCAGAATGTCAAAAACAATTTTCTTGAAGAGGTGATTAAGGAAGACATTGGAGAGTTCACACAGGGTAGAAACCATGCCTATGTTCAGAATGTCCTAAATGTTTCTCCCGAAAAAGCAGTATAGTAAAACGCAAGGTAGTTGAACGCATCCCAGATCTCATGTGGTGAGAAGAACCGGCCACGACCAGCGAGTACTCGAGCGACTCGACCTCGCCAGG